>NC_056747.1:1292763471-1292988471 GCF_019279795.1 Protopterus annectens
CCTATGAATATGTGAACCTAAGGTTTGCAGAATAAGGATTAGTTTCAAGATCCCTTGCACAAAAAAGCTTGAAGCTGTCAGGATACATGGCCCAGGTTTCATATACCACCATGACTGCAACACATATAGTTATATGACATTGCATGCCTCTAGGCTACTGCTTAGAATTGTTACATAAAGCTGATACTGGCTGTGATGCCCACCACTGCTACCAATATGTGATGGCTACCAATATGTGTCATCCCTGAGCTGGGCCTGTAATTAAGGAGCCTGAATCCTCACCACTGGCACTGGAGAGGGATGTGCACTTGGAATACAAATGGATACCCTTAGTATTTCCAGATGCAGACCTCCCTGCATCAAGTACAATTTCCCTTACGAGCACACAGGGAACACACTCAGCCTGGGGTCTAGATGTCTCTATATCTGTCTCCTCCAGGTCCCCAATAAGACTCCCCACTGGTACAGCTGTAGGGTTAGATCTTCAGCCGAGTGTCCAAGCCAAGTCCTCCAGCACACCCTCTGTAAACTCAGGGCTTCATGTCCCTGCCCCAAGTAGCTGACACACACATACTCTTTAAGATTTCATTTTCACACACAAACACACACACACACCTGGGAAAGGCTAACACAGATTACCCACTCTACCAACTTTGCCCAGACTATAAGGTAGATTCACTAACACTAGTCAGTTACTTATAAGGCTCTTAAAAGGGTGTCCAATTATACTGTATAATATTAATACCAATACAAATGGTAGTAGTTGATCTAGACGGCTAGGTCTTCTGAAGTGGCCCACACAGTGTCACCAAATAAATATAAGTAGTCTCAAAGGTTACATACTTTCTACAAGGACCAGGCACAATAAAAGTTTTAAATATATTTAACAATAAATGATAAAATAACAGGAAAATACTGACTTTATATTTACAGTAAACCACAGAGTTTTTCAAATCACAGAAAATATTGAAATTAACACTGATGGACAGACTCATACAAATAAAGAAAAACACTCTCTAAATTAAGCTTCACTATATTCCTGACTGAATCTAAGAGAATTTTACTGTTTCCTAGTTAAGTAACTTACTACTGCAAGGCAAGATGCTGTGGGTAAGGGTCTTTCTAGTCAGGCTTCCCAAACAGAATACTCAATATGAGATTTCTCTTTGTAATATCTAAAATATAATTTCAAAGAGGGCTGGCAGAATGACCTTATCTGGTGACCTGACTCTAGGTTCTCACAGTATTCCCCTTTGAAGCTGAGACAGGAATTTAGCAAAGAAGACCACAATACACATCTAAATGTTTATGGCAATGCTTGGGGTCTCCTCTCTTTTCAGTGAGCTAATGAACAAAGCCACTTTCCCAGACCCAGTGTCTCTGGTCCTATTCAGCACTGCAGTGTGCCTTTTAATAGTTTAACAACTCATTTGCATTTCCCTTATTTTTCTTAAAGTAAGTTAGCTGGTTAACCTCTGCTGTGCCAGTATCCTCTATTAAAACCTATGCATTTATTTTAGTTACAATAATACATAAACATTTCTTTTCATTCCGGCAGGGTGCACTGTTGATACATTTTAGCAAAAGCAAACCTGGACAACGCATTTTCAGCACAAACATCTGTACAAATCAGTTTGATACACAAATGACAAGAAGTTCTAATCCATTTGTACCACAAGCATCTTGTATAAATCAGTTTGATATTCAAAAGACATATCATTCTTTACAAAACTCCAGCTGGCTATGCTGCACTTGCCCATATCATCACATGGGCATCTTTTGTTAGTAGGATATTAGCATATGCATCAAGCAAGACAAAGTGTTGCTACATGTTAGTGAGCATTATATGTAAGAACTGGAGGTTGTGGCTTGGTATAAGGGTTAAGATGGTTACCTTACAGATAGAAGGTATAGGATTTGATTCTCAACTCTGGAAACATGACTACACTTAAAAAGCCCCCCTGTGAACCTATAAGAGCTGGTGTGCCAGCTCCTAAATCTCATGTGCTCCCTCCAACAGGAGGTAGTGCAGGAAAGGAAGGAGGATGAAAGGGGGGATGGTCCCCTGATCTGTGACCTGTGAATATGTGAAGTTACTGTGCTGGTCATTCTGCTGAACTGGTATGAGACATTAGTCAAAATGCATCTGGAAATATGAAGTAACTTGCATAGTAAAGTGGATAATCTCCCAACAACTGCATAGGTCACCAAATCTTGTACTGCTGGCCTTCAGCAGGTATGCAATGAAATCAGTTCAGAAATAAAAGAAAGATATTTAAAGAACTCAAAACTCACATGCTGGACATATTTTGAAGCATTTGTATGTATTACTAAAGGAGTTGTTAATAAATTATTCTTTGACACCCAAACAGCGTGACTTAATTGAACGATATGTCATCTTCATTTTCTAAACTTTCTGAACCATATCAAAACACAACTTCCAAAAAATCTGAGCAATTTGATTTGACTGAGTCATCAATCTGTGCAGTATATTCTGAAGAAACATATGAAAAGAAAAGCACTTAAACATTCAGTGCTCCTGATTTGGTCCCTGAAAAGAGGCTTGTGCCTGGGCAGGCTTGCCTGGTTAACAAATTAATGAAATAAAAACATGTTGTGATCATAGATAAATATTTAAACCTGTAACGTACATCTGCTGAATTGCATTTATTTTGCTACCCTTACACAATTCAAAAAAGTGATGGCATGAGCTTTCTTGGGCAGCTTTTAGTAGAATTTTAAGTTGCTCTGGCAGATAGTGTAATAATAGAGTAGGTTTAACAGATTTTGTACTATCTGATAACACATTACATGAACTGAAAGGTATTACTGTTGGATCAGAAATGCATGCAGTCCAGCACAGGTGAAACATGACTGTATTCAGTAGGAATATTACACTATATATAAGTAAGTACGTTTTAAGTACACTATAAGTACATTTTCCGACAGGCCATCAAGCTCATAAATGGTTAATTCAGCTTAATCAGGCTGGGTACCCCATCCCCTATGCCTCCTAGGGTCTTGCAGTACTGTTTACATATTGTTACCACTTGTTTTTCAGTGTTTATTTCAGCATTTCTTGCACAGAGTTGCACTTTGTATGTATATGTATATTTAAATTCTCTGTCTTGTTTTTTTTAGCTCAGGAGTGTGATCAACAGTTGTATGTTTGTCAGTTATGTAACTTTTACTTGGAGTCATCAAAACCAGAATCAAATTCCTTGTATGCATGCATACTTGGCCAATAAATGTGATTCTGATTCTGATTATATTGTGCTTAAATATTTACAAATGCTGTGTAAACTTCATTTTTTATGTGAATGAAGAAGAAAGTGCTTTGCTAACTTGGAATGATGAAATTCTGCCTTAAGAGTTCTTCGTGCCAAAGACAAACTGCCCATTTCTTTTTTTTTTTTTTGATGTTGTGAAATATAGCAATTATTCTCAAGTGGCATCAGCCCTACAAAGGATGACCAGTGACTATAACATTGCTTTAAGAACAGATATCTGCTATCCCTTCATCCCTTATCTCTACCTCTAATATTCACAGGGGCTAGTACTTTAGTTATTTATGAACATCGCACTCTAAAATAATGCTAGGCAACTTTTTTTATTATGGCCCAGTTTTTAGATCTAGGCTATTAGTTTGATTTATAGGAAAATAATATGCAGCAGGTTTCTGCAGAAAATAAAGAAATGATAATGACAGATCTTTGAGGGAGGATGCTTCCCACCTCCATTCAGAAATGATGGATACACTTGTTACTGTAAATGGTAAACAAAACATTAATGAAAAATGCCCACCATTTGTCATTAACTGTGGTTTTAATTTGACTGAAAACATTTTACATAGAAATCAGTAGTAAATAAGCAATGAAAGGCAAGCTAGGTGATATCTAGGCTGATAGTCCTGAGTTTGTAAACAGGAAAAAAATAACAATATGAAATGCTTGCTTGCATCAAGTAAGTTTAAAAGGGTGCAATGTAGGACACGACATTTTAACATGATGCTTGCTGAGGTTGTATGCTGAGGTTGCATGGCATGCACTAAGATTTTTTTTTTTATCCAGGTGAGGGGAATATTTACCACAAAAGAAAATGCACTGACTGCATTTCTAAAGATGCTATTTATTTATGCATTATTTGGAAGAGTGTTATTCATTTTACAAGGGAAAGTAAAGCTTCCATTTGGAATATGGAGTTTGGAAAATATTATTCAAAGACAGAGTATGCAGGCTAACAATGAAGTTTGTTTAACTTTTTCCCCTACACTGCCTGCCAACCATCAGACCAACTTTTGTGCAGCTGACCCATATGTTCCCCATACACTTGGTCAAGAGTGGACTGAAAACTGCTATCATTTAGGCAGCCATAAGAGGTTTCTTGGATTTTTTCTATATGGACCTAAGCCCACATGGCATGCTCAGGAAAACAACCAGAATTCAATGCATCAGCAAGGGAATCTCACTGCTTCAATGAATGATGCAGAAAGTCTTTGCCCCTCACCCCTTGAAGCCCAAACACTCATAGGGTCTGTGGTCTTCATGGAGGATACAACCATGGGAACGTGCCAGCTTGGCATGTGCCTACAAACCTTCCAAGGACAGGCCAGCCAGCAAAGTCACACCACTCCCCATCTTCACCAAACTAGCTCCAAAAGTTACTTGAACTGTTAACTGACCTTGATTTATCCCTGTTTGCCTGTGGAACTGGCTGGCTATCAGTGAAGTTTCAGGTATATTGTATGTACTGACTTATGACCAAGCATGTGACTTTAAACAGTCAAGTATCTAGGAATGTTTTACTTTAATAATCTGGGTATAATAAAGGTAATAGATTATTGGGTACTGAAACATGCTCTCAATAATATTTGAGTGCACACAGTACAAACAGACATATCAATAGATTTTAGATCCTACTGACTTATGACCAAGCATGTGACTTTAAACAGTCAAGTATCTAGGAATGTTTTACTTTAATAATCTGGGTATAATAAAGGTAATAGATTATTGGGTACTGAAACATGCTCTCAATAATATTTGAGTGCACACAGTACAAACAGACATATCAATAGATTTTAGATCCTCCTGGCTTAGGTCTAGCAACTCATGCAGATATTTAACTGTCTAATTAATATTCTATAAGTATCCAGTGCAAAAGATCTACATTTCAAGTGTACTTTCCCTGCAATGCACAACTCCAAATTTTCTGTCTCATTGCTAAGCATCTTAAACATGTAGATTACAGTTTGTGAATCATAAAAGACTAACCTCACCAGGGTGCAAAACTATCGTTTTGGATACTGCTAAAGGAAACTCCTACTTTAGGAGATTTAGCTGTACTACAAACTCTCAGCATTTTCTGTGCAAGTTGGGGCTGTCAGAACCTTATAAGTGATATGTGGTCCCACCTTCTCCAGTACAGGAGGACATAGTCTGACTGTTTTATATTTACTGAGATCCTAACTTTTACTACACTACTAATGCCAGAAAGAAATAAACTGTTACACGATTGCTCCTGCTACTGCCTTTTCTATGCAGGGTAATAGTTAAGAAATTTATCTGACAGATACAAGCTACAGGATGTGATTCTGACCACTGGGTATTGCCTAGGCTTATAATAGTCTGCAGTCTGATAATCTTTCATAAACCTATGAAGTATTACTATCATGTTAAGTTCCCCTTTCCTATCATAAGTGATTAAATACTTTTATCTTGCAGTATATTCCTCAATCTAATTAGCACACTCTTTCAAAACAGTAATAAAACCACACTTTTCACATAATTAGTTAAGCACTGGAGATAGAAGTAGTCACCCACCCACAAATATTATAAAATAAGCAGTTATTTTACATGTAGCTCGGAAACGTCCTTCTAACAGTTGTTTTAGGAAATACATCATGAAAGCAAGATCAGCACTTCAAATAAATACTAAGCAAAAGGCACTCAAATGTTTTCTGAAGAAGGAAAATTATTTCAGTAGGAACATTTCGAAAAGATCTAAACTAATAATCTTTATTTGTTCTTATAAGCTAATGAATTTTCCTACAAATTGTACAAAATGCAATAGGTGTAATACAGACATGCATAAAAACATTATGAGCCTTTGAGCCCCAAGAATGTAAATGTCACTCTCTTTGCATCGTAAACAAATATCCCAGAGCAGAGAATCATTACTTCCAGCTATTTTACTCCAAGTCTTTCACAAAAAATGCATGCATATTAGTGTGAGAATAAAGGAAAGAGCTTTGCCAAACTATTGGACCACTCTTTGCCAGAGATAGAGATTTGCATGTACCAACCATGAATACCCAACAAATCAATGAGGGATTTAAGGCTATGTTTACCAAATATTGCATAGCCATTGCACTGTTACAAATAATTGTGCATAATTTGTAACTACTGAGTTTGAATACTTTTATGAGGATTACAGCTTAATATACAGAGCCATCAAACTCTCAGTATCCACAGTCCCATGGAGCTGCTAAGAGCAAACTAATCCTTATCAACCTTTCATGAGTTACAGTGTTACAACACACAATGCCACAGGAGTAAGTCCTATACAGGTAATGCTGTCATGACTTACTGTGCTACAACACACAATGCCACGTAAGTAAGTCCTATACAGCTAATGCTCTCATGACTTACTGTGCTAAAACACACAATGGCACAGGAGTAAGTCCTCTACAGGTAATGCTGTCATGATTTACTATGCTAAAACACATAATGCCGCAACAGTAAGACATATACAGGCAATGGTCTAATGACTTACTGTGCTAAAACACATAATGCCACAGGAGTAAGTCCTATATAGGAAATGCTCTCATGACTTATTGTGCTACAACATGCAATGCCAAAGGAGTAGGTCCTCTACAGGTGATGCTCTCATGACTTACTGTGCTACAACATACAATGCCAGAGGAGTCAGTCCTATACAGATAATGCTGTCATGACTAACTGTGCTACAACACACAATGCCACAGGAATAAGTCCTCTACTGGTAATGCTGTCACAACTTGCTGTGCTACATACAACACACAGTGCCACAGTAGTAAGTCCTACACAGGTAATGCTCTCATGATTTACTGTGCTACAACACATAATGCCACAGGAGAAAGACATATACAGGTAATGGTCTTATGACTTGCTATGCTACAACACACAAGCCACAGGAATAAGTCCAATACAGATAATGTTCACATGACTTACACTGCTACAACGCACAATGTGACAGGCGTAAGTTCCTACCCAGGAAATACTCTCATGATATACTGTGCTACAACACAAAGTGCCACAGGAGTAAGTCCTATACAGGTAATGCTCTCATGATGTATTGTGCTACAGCACACAATGCCAGAGGAATAAGTCCTATACACGTAATGTTGTCACAATTTCCTGTGCCACAGGAGTAAGCCTTACACTGGTAATGCTCTCATGACTTACTGTGCTATGACACACAATGCAACAGAATTAAGTACTACACAGGTAATGCTCTCATGACTTACTGTGCTACATCACACAGTGCCACAGGAGAATGTCCTACACAGGTAATGCTGTTGTGACTTACTGTGCTATAACACACAGTACCAGAGGAGTAAGTCCTACTTAGGGAATGGTCTCATGACTAACTGTGCTACAGTACAGACTGCCACAGGAGTAAGTCCTATACAGGTAATGCTCTCAAGACTTACTGTGCTACAATGCACACTGCCACAGGAGTAATTCCTATACAGGTAATGCCCTCATGACTTACTGTGCTACAAAACATAATGCCACATAAGTAAGTCCTATACAGGTAGTGCTCTCACTACTTACTGCGCTACAACACACAATGCCACAGGAGTAAGTCCTACACAGGTAATCCTGTCATGGCTTACTGTCTTAAAACACATAATGCCACAGGCGTAAGTCCTATACAGTTAATGCTCTAGTGACTTACTGTGCTACAACGCACAGTGTCACAGAAGTAATTCCTATACAGGTAAGGCTGTCATGACTTACTTTCCTACAATGTACAGTGCCACAGGAGTAAATCCTATACAGGTAATGTGTCACAACTTACTTTGCTACAACACACAGTGCCACAGGTGTTAGTCCTATACACATAATGCTGTCATGACTTACTGTGCTACAACAAACAGTGCCACAGAAGTAAGTCATATACAGGTAATGCTCTCATGACTTACTGTGCTACAACACACAATGCCACAGACATCAGTCCTATACAAATAATGCTGTTATGACGTACTGTGCTACAACACACACTGCAACAGAAGTAAGTGTGATAGAGGTAATGTTCTCATGACTTACTGTGCTACAACACACAATGCCACAGGAGAAAGTCCAATATTGGTAATGCTCTCATGACTTACTGTGCAACACCACACAGGGCCACAGCAGTTAGTCCTACACACGTAATTCTTTCCTGGCTTACTGTGATACAACACAATGCCACAGGAGTGTGTCCTCTACATGTAATGCTCTCATGACTTACTGTGCTACAACACACAATGTCACAGGAGTAAATCTTACACAGGTAATGCTCTCATGACTTACTGAGCTGCAACACATAATGCCACAGAGGTAAGCCCTGTACAGGTAATGCTCTCATGGCTTACTGTGCTAAAACACATAATGCCACAGTAGTAAATCCTACACAGGTAATGCTCTCATGATTTACTGTGCTGCAGCACATAATGCCACAGGAGTAAGTCCTACACTGGTAATGGTCTCATGACTTACTATGCTACAACACTCAATGTGACAGGAGTAAGTCCAATACAGGTAATGCTCACGAGTTACAGTGCAACAACAAACAGTGCCACGGGAGTAAGTTCTACACAGGTGATACTCTCATGATATACTGTGCTACAACATACAATGCCACAGGAGTAAGTTCTATGCAGGTAATGTTGTTACGACTTACTGTGCTACATCACACAGTGCCACAGGAGTAAGTCCTATACAAGTAATGCTCTCATGACTTACTGTGCTACAACACACAGTGCCACAGTAGTAAGTCCTACACAGGTAATGCTCTCATGACTTACTGTGCTACAACACACAGTGCCACAGGAGTACATCCTATGCAAGTAATGCTCTCATGACATACTCTGCTGCAACACACAGTGCCACAGGAGTAAGTGCTATACAGGTAATGTTGTCATGACTTACTATACTACAACACACAGTCTCACAAAACTAAGTCCTACACAGGTAATAATCTCATGACATACTGTGCTAAAACACACAATATCACTGGAGTAAGTATTCTACAGATATTCTGGCAGGTTGATATTTCTGTGTCGATTAAGATATGTTCGATGAACATGTCTTTTGTCGTGGTAATATAGACCCCTCTCATGATGTACTGTGCTACAACAAACAATGCCACAGGAGTAAGCCCTCTACAGCTAATGCTCTCATGACTTACTGTGTGACAACACTCAGTGCCACAGCAGAAAGTTCAATACAGGTAAATCTGTCATGACTAACTGTGCTACAATGCACAGTGCCACAGGACTAAGTCCTATACAGGTAATTCTCTCATGACTTACTGTGCTACAAAACAGAGTGCCACATGACTAAGTCCTATGCAGGTAATGCTCTTATGACTTACAGTGCTACAACACACAGTGCCACATAAGTAATTCCTACACCGGTAATATTTTCATGATGTACTGTGCACCAAGACACAATGCCACAGGAGTGAGCCTTATAAGTTAATACTGTCACAACTTACTGTGCTACAGCACACAGTGCCATAAAAGTAAGTCCTATACAGGTAATACTCTCGTGACTAACTGTGATACAACAAAAAATGCCACATGAGTAAATCTTATATTGGTAATGCTCTCATGACTTACTCTGCTACAGCACACAATGCCACAGGAGTAAGGCCTGTACAGGTAATGCTGTCATGATGTACTGTGGTACAACACACAATGATACAGTAGGAAGTCCTATACACATATGTTGTCACGACTTACTGTGGTACAACACACAGTGCCACAAAAGTAAGTCTTTCACAGGTAATGCTCTCATGACTTACTGTGCTAAAGCACACAATGCCACTAGAGTAAGCCCTATATACATAATGCTCTCATGATTGTCTGTGCTACAAAACACAGTGCCACAGGTGTAAGTCCTATACAGGTAATGTTCTGATGACTTACTGTACTGCAACACACAATTCAACAGAAGTAAGTCATATACAGATAATGCTCTCATGACTTACTGTGCTACAACACACAGTGCCACAGAAGTAAGTTCTATACTGGTAATGCTTTCATGACTTACTGTGCTAAACACACCATGCCACAGGAGTGAGTGATACACAGGTAATGCTCTCATGACTTACTGAGCTGCAACACATAATGCCACAGAGGTAAGCCCTGTACAGGTAATGCTCTCATGGCTTACTATGCTAAAACACATAATGCCACAGTAGTATGTCCTACACAGGTAATGCTCTCATGATTTACTGTGTTGCAGCACATAATGCCACAGGAGTAAGTCCTACACTGGCAATGGTCTCATGACTTACTATGCTACAACACTCAATGTGACAGGAGTAAGTCCAATACAGGTAATGCTCACGAGTTACAGTGCAACAACAAACAGTGCCACGGGAGTAAGTTCTACACAGGTGATACTCTCATGATGTACTGTGCTACAACATACAATGCCACAGGAATAAGTTCTATGCAGGTAATGTTGTTACAACTTACTGTGCTACATCACACAGTGCCACAGAAGTAAGTCCTACACAGATAATGCTATCACTACTTACTGTACTACAACACACAATGCCACAGGAGTAAATCCTATACAGGTAATGCACTCATTACTGTTCTACAACACACTGTGTCACATCAGTAAGTCCTATACAGGTAATGTGCTCATGACTTACTGTGCTACAACACAGAGTGTGACAGAATTGTGTCCTATACAGGTAATGCTCTCATGACTTACTCTGCTACAACACACAATGCCACATGAGTAAGTCCAATACAGGTAATGCTCTCATGGCTTACTGGGCTACAACACACAGTGCTACAGAAGTAAGTCCTATGCATGCAATGTTCTCATGACTTACTGGGCTATAAAATACAATGCCACAGGAGCAAGTCCTATATAGGTGAGGCTCTCATGACATACTATGCTACAGCACAATACCACAGGAATAAGTCCTATACAGAGGTAGTGCTCTCATGACTTACTGTGCTACAACACACAGTGCCACAGGAGTAAGTTTTATACATGTAATGCTGTCATGACTTACTTTGCAACAACACACAATGCCACAGGAGCAATTTTTATACAGGTAATGCTGTCATGCCTTACTGTGCAACAACAGACAATGCCACAGGAGCAATTCTTATAGAGGTGATGCTCTCATGAGTTACTGTACTACAACACAGAATGCCACTGGAGTAAGTTCTAGACAGGTAATGCTGTCATGATTTACTGTGCAACAACACACAATGCCACAGGAGTAATTCTTATAGAGGTAATGCTCTCATAATTTACTGTGCTACAACACATAATGCCACAGAAGTAAGTCCTATACTGGTAATGTTCTCATGACTTACTGTGCTGCAACACACACACTGCCACAGGAGTAAGTCCTACACAGGTAATGCTGTTACAACTCATTGTGCTACAACACATAATGCCACAGCAGTAAGTCCAATACAGGTAATGTTCTCACTACTTACTGTGTTACAGCACACAGTACCACAGGTAATGGTCTCATGGCTTACTGTGCTACAAGATACAGTATCACTGCAGTAAGTCTTATCCACGTAATGCTCTCATGACTTACTGTGGTACAGCACATAGTGCCAGAGGAGTAAGTCTTATAGCCCTGCAGATCTAATGCTATGAAGATATATTCCCACCGGCATACCTAGCCTGGAATCTGAATTTTAATGAAAACTATTCTTTCTGTATTGGTCTTGAGTAATGACCAAAGAAGTGACTGTTTTAAGCAGTTTTAATACAAATGATATTCCACCAAACTCAGTTTTAATACAAATGATATTCCACCAAACTCTGTACCTTTTTCAACTTGGCCGTATGATACATCTTAAGGCGAGGGAGACAGAAGGTAGGAGTCTATTTGTATTATAACCTAGAAAGGAGAACACACCATGGTATAGAGGCATAGTGCCCTACTTGTGCTCTAAGCCCTCTGCAGCCGAGGTTCTATTCATGAGTCTGACCTTGAGATACTGGTAGAAAAGCATGGGCATGTCCATCCTGAGGAGGAAGAGGCAGGAGTACATGCACAGAGTACATGAACAGTTTCCTGGTAGAGTCCAAGGAAGCAACTGCATATTGCTACCTAAGTGATTGTAGAGATGGCTTGCTGATTTTAGCTCTTTACAGAAGTGAGGAGTGGATCAGCTTATCCATCCTCCGAGATTTACTGTTCACTAACTTGGATGAGAAAAAGGAATAAAACAGCACCATAGCAGCAAAGTAACATGGACCTAGGGTGCCTCAGTCTCCTTGCTAGCCCCAGTCTTTGTTGAATATAGTCTGAGGGAGACAGAGTTAAGTAGTCTTAGTAATTGAAGGAAGACACTGGGACCCATTGCTGGTCAGCTGTGTGGTGGACAAAGCATAACTGCAAAAAGAAAAATCAAATATGTTGCCAGTGTGAGTTGTGACCAGAGATAATGCAGTTCATCTCTGAAATCTCAAGGTGAAAATAGTATTTCTGTGAGTCAGATCCACGTGTTTAAGCAAAAAATGTTGAGGGCCTTAGACAGCCAGCTAATCAGCGTTCCAGTTTCTTCCAAGCCTCTGTGACACCCCCTATCTCAAAAAAGACTGGAAGTCATGTATCCAGAATGTTCTGAAGATGGACAAAATGTCTTAAGTCTGAGCATTGCTGATCCAAACATAATTATTTTTGATTCTGCCCTAAGTGTTTCAATGATAGATGCCAAACAAAATTCAAAATGCTTTAATCATTTGTCTAATTCTTTTTCCATTATATGTTCCTGTCTAGTCAGAACTACTTGAACTGGACTTGGAGTTACAAAACCTTTACATTTCTCAGAATGTAATTTAATGTAGTGGACTAATAAATTACCATTTTTTTCCTTGCATATAAATATAATTGTATTACACTGAGAACTGCTTAAAACTGCTTAGCTAGCTGAAATGTTTCTATAAGAAGGCAACTGCCTCCTGAAAAAAATGTGTAAAAATGTTAAAGTGCATTTGTATAGTTTAGTAGCATTTAAATGTGTTAAAATGTTTTGAACATAGTATAGTTGTAGAGTATAGCTTTACAGAGGATTCTGGAGGAGTGTTTTTCAAAAATTTCAAGACTGTAGTCCTGTTCGACACCATTAATTATGTTGGTGAAATGTTTACCCTCTTTCATGGTCAGGACAAACTTGGTAGCCTCAAGGAACAGAATCAACATAGCCTACAGGAAAATTGATCAACATTTGGATGACTGTTTATTGCAGGGGCAGAGTATACCTATAATATTTCAGTTTATGAAAAAATGCTTCTCAAGTCACCCCAGTAATTGTTCTGGACCATAGATCCAAAATATATCCTTTTGCGACTGCTATTGATAGGTTATTGAAACCTTTACATTACCAGAATACACATTTGCTAAAGGATTCTTGGGATTTTGAAGGGAAAATTAAACCACACTTTTGGAGTAAGAAGGTCCTTTTCTGGACAATTGATGTAGTTGACCTTTTTACTTCTGTTCCTCAGGGGTGGGCTTGGACTTGTTCTATGCTGCTGCAAATTTTTATCAGCCACTGACATCATGGAAATAGTCCTTAATAGTAATTATATGTATCTTAAGGGTGAGATTTTTAAATAAATTAAGGGAGTTGCTAGGAGTGCTGCTTGTGCCCTGATTTTTGCCAGCATGGTTATATTGTCTTGGGAAAGAAAGCATCTATTTAATTCAGAATTTTACAAACACTGTGGCCTCTACATACACAATTTGGATGATATTTTCATCTTTTGGGAAGGCACACACTTAAACTTAATTATTGAAAATTGTTTGGATTTTTTAAACAACACAACCAACTTTCTGAAGTTTACCCATCAGGTTGGTCCCAACCACGTGAATTTTCTGGACACTACTATTTTTAAAAGTGCATCTAATTTTAACTCCACAATTTATAAGAAGCCTACCTTCTCCGATGCTTACTTGCATTTTAATAGTTGTCACCGCTTTGCACAAAAAAGTTTTGTGAAAGGTCAACTTGTAACACTAGCTAGAATGATTTCTGATAAGTCCATGTTTAAAGTGGAGGAGAAAGAATTGGAGGATTATGTTCATTAATTAAAAGAAATTAGATTAGTGATGATACTAATTTTGGTTAGGGTCTCAAATATAAACCATGTCTAGGTGTGGGTTTAGGTACACAGTCCACCGATACTGACTCATTGTTCCAGATTCCCAGGCAAGCTTCTACTTTTTCTTTTTTTTTTTTTGATACTAGGCTATCTGCCCTGGGGCATTTATAAGCCTAGACAGAGTGTGTTTGGCTTTCGCCACCCTTTTAGATTAGTTGACTGTGCCTCTGTATAGTAGGTCACAGAAGATAGCCCTTTTAAGGTTAGTTTACTGTGCCTCTCTCTAGTAGGGACACAGAAGAGATCCCAGGGGTAAACCTATGATCTCCCATCCACTCGCCAAGATTTCTCTTGAAGAGGCTCATTGAGGGGCTCTGCCTAACATGGATTGGGATTTTGTTCCAGAGTGAGGGGAGCCTCTAGGATATGAATCGGTCCCTCCAGCATCTCCTCTTTATTTCTGTGCTGAGGTTTAAGTCCTTGGAGCGTGTAGCTCTAAGGGATTTGGATTTCCTGAGGTGGAGCATGTCCATTAATTCTGGGTTGGACATGGCTTTATACGTCAGGCACAGATTGCCTCTGTGTAGGCAGTAAGCAACTGAGTAGAGCTGGAATTTCTTTAGCCTAACTGTGTAGGGCATCTGTTTGAGTCCCTTGATCCTCTTGGTGAGGTACTTTTGGGGTCTTTCCAGTTGCTGCAGGTGTTGGGTAAGGTACATCCCAAATGGGGCATTGTATTCAATTATGGGCCTGATGAGTGATGAGTAGAGGGCCACAATGACCTCTCTTGATCTAGATGTGAACCCTTTTGTGATAAGGTGGGCTATATAGAAGGTCTTTCTAACCACTTTGGCAACGTGATTTTCAAAGGAGAGATTGCTATCTACTTGGGTCCCCAAATCCCTAATTACTTCTTCCGTACTTAATGGATTACCACCTATGTGGTAATTTGTGGGCACTTTGTTTTTCCTAAAGGGGATTACTATGCACTTTTTGGCATTTAGCTTTAGGCCATGGCTCTGGCACCAGTTATCCATCTCTGTGAGACCCTTTTGGAGGATGCTTGTGTCAGTCGGCGAGTCGATTATGGCATACAGTTTGCAGTCATCTGCGAACTTGGTCAGCCATAGTCCTCCCGTGTTAGCCTGTACCTCAGAAAAATATATACCGAACAAGAGAGGTCCCAGGACTGAGCCTTGTGGGACACCACTTGTAACTGGTTTAGAGTTTGACATGGCACCTGCAATTCTGACCATGTGGGTTCTATCCCTGAGCCAGTTTGCAACCCATCTTGTGACATAGGGGTTGATATTTAAGTTGGTGTGCTTATTTATGATGCCCGAGTGGGGTATTGTGTCGAAGGCTTTTGCGAGGTCCCGGTAGGCTGTGTGGACTACCTTCCCTTCATCTATGGCCTTGGTGACTGTTTCAAAGAAGTCGACCACGTTCAAGAGTCAGGATCTGCCCTTAACAAAGCCGAATTGGGTAGGATCCAGCGTTTGGAGGTTCCCAATGTCTTTGTTTATGAGTTCCATGATGATATGCTCCATAGCTTTGCAGTGCAGGCTAGTCAGGCTTATAGGGCGATAGTTTCCGGGGTCTGTTGTGGCACCACCTTTGTGGAGTGGGACCACTGTTGCTGTACGCCATTCCTTGGGTACATATCCTGTAGTAAGGCTGAGATTGAACAGTGACTTTATGTGAGGGTTCAGTTCTTCTTGGAGCTCATGTAAGACGCTGCCCGGGACACCGTCCGGTCCCATTGATGCCGTGTTTTTTGCTTTGGAGAGGGCAGCTCTCACCTGTGCATCTGTGATGTCAGGGAGGCTACACTCTGTTGGGATAGACATTTGCTATTTTGGGGGGGAAGGGGGGGGTTTGCACTGAACCTGTCTGCCAGGATGTTGGCAATGTCTGTGGGTTCAGTGTATTTTTTGTCATTTTGCACTAACTCAGAGCATATCTGGGAGTTGCCACCCAGGTTCCTGACATAACTAAAGAAGGCCTTGTGATTATCTTTAGCATCTTGTGCAATTTTTCTTTCCAAGCTGGCCTTAGATAATTTTATGAGGGATCGTAGTTTCTTGCTAGTACTGATCAGAGATGCCTTCCCTTTTTGGGATTTTGCTCTATCATGTAGTAGCTTCCTCCTTCTGTTGTATAGCTTATTTATGGCTGGGGTCCACCAGACAGGTCTCCTGCCTTTGGAGGAGTGAGTCTTGGTTTTAGTTGGGATAGCACGATCCATGCATTCCTGTAGGTGTCCATAGAATGCATTTGTAAAAGATTCTGCGGTTTGGGCTGTATTTTCCACTGGCCTGGGGGCTTTGAAGGATTCCACCTCAGTTTTGAGAAGTGTGAAGTTTGCTTTTGAGAAGTTCTTCACCGTGGTTTCCTTGGCTGGCGGTGGGGATGGGATATGGATGTCCAGTGAGATTAATTTATGGTCAGATCTTACCAATGAGGGGTATACCTCTGATATGGAACATAGAGTTCCCATGTTGGTAATGATCAGGTCCAATATGTTTTCCCCTCTTGTGGGAGTGGAGATCTCTAATGTCCCCTCTCGGAATATATAGGGTCTTTACATGCAGTTAATGAGGTGGATGATGGCTTGTCACTCCATCAAGCATTGGTGTTACAATACAACTCAGGTTCATATTTCTTTAAGGAAAAAGCTTCATAGTTTCATAGGATGTTACTAGTATAATGGCCCTAGGGCCTTTACAGGCTTGGCCGTGTAAAAGTCCAAGTACCCCTATTGACCATAGATGGTCATTGTTAGCAGAGGAATTCTATGATCAGCACCAGCTCCCCTGTCCATGAGCGACAGAGGTGCCAGCCCTGGGGTGAATTTAGGGTCACCCATCCAGTTGTCAGGATTGCACTCAAATAGGGTCATTAAGGAGCTCTGCTTCACATGGAGTGGGAGCTTATTCCAGAGGTGTGGCAATCGCTGGCAGATATGTTCTGTCCAGCATGTTCTGTTAATGTCACAGGCTGAGATCCCAGGAGTGAGTTATTCTTGTCTCATTTGATCTGTGAATGTGCAGCCTTTCCATTAGGGCAGGCTCAAAGACTGTTGTGCAAGCCAGGCACAGATCACCTCTCAGCAGCCTGTATGATACAGAGTACAATGACAGGGCTTTCTGTCTTTCCATGTATGCCATGCTTTGGAGGCCCTGGATTCTCTTGGTTAGAAACCTCTGTGGTCTCTCCAGTTGCTGCAGGTGTCTGGTGAGGTACATACAGAAGGAAGCATTGTACTCAATTAGTGGCCTGATAAGGGTCGACTACAGTGGAGCTATAACCTCCATGGTCTTGGATACAATGCCCTTATTTATGACATGTGCAATGTAGAATGTTTTTCTTACCACTATGGACACATGATGATCGAAGTTTAGGTTGCTATCAACCTGTGTTCCCAAGTCTTGGACTACTGAGTTTGAGCTTATAGGGGTGCTATCAGCAGGGACTTCTTCTTTGCTAAAGAGTATAATGAGGTATTTTTTAAATTAAGTTTTAGTCTATAAGTTTGTCAGCAATCATTTGTCTGTGTCAGCCCAGTCTGTAATAAGTCAACATCGTTGGGGAACTCTATGATTATGCCCAGTTTACAATCATCTGGAAACTTGGCAAGGCACAGGCCATCTAGATTTGCTTGGACTTCAGAGAAATAGATGCCAAACAGTAGCGGGCCCAGCACAGATCCTTGTGGTACCCCACTGGTAACTGGTCTACTGGTGGAGGTGGACTCCCCAACTTTGACAGTGTGCATTCTGTTAGTGAGTCAGTTGGCTACCCATCTAGTAATGTATGGGTTAATCACCAGCTGGAAGAGTTTCTCTATGATACCTGAATATGGGATTGTGTCATAGGCCTTATCCAAATCAAGATAGGTGGTAAAAACTGTTTTAACCTCATCCAAGGCTTTGGTGACATTCTCAAATAAGTCTACTAGGTTTAATAAGCATGATCTACCCTAGACGAAACAAAACTTGGTTGGGTCAGGATTCTGAAGGTCACCTATGTCCTTATAGATAAGGTCCATGATGATTCTTTCCAAGGCTTTGGAGATAAGGCTGGTTAGGATTATGGCTCGATAGCTCCCAGGGTCGGTTGATGGACCCCCTTTGTGCACGGGGATTATTGTTGTTGTTTTCCACTCTGCCGGTACAAAGCCATTTCTCAGGATATGGTTAAAGAGAGTGCTGAGTGGTTCCACTAGGTCTTGTTTTATTTTGTTTAGTAAGTAGCCTGGGATGTTATCTGGTCCCATAGAGGCCATGATTTTGCCCTTGGAGAGGGATTGTATGACCTGTTCTTTTGAGAAACTTGGTAGAGGACTGGTGCCAGGAATGCTTTGGAGTATGCCGGGTGGGGACATGGGGGTGATGTTATTGCCAAACCTGTTAGCTAGCAAGTTGGCAATTTCCTTAGTTTCAGTGTGAGTGGTACCATCTACTATAAGTTGGACACACAGCTGGGCATTCCCTTTTAGGTTTTGGACGTAGCTAAAGAATGCCTTATGATTGTCTTTAGGGAAGGGAAGCTAATTTAGCCTCATAGCTAGCCTCTGAGGACTTAACAAGATATCTGATTTGCTTGTTCAAGCTGTGGAGGGTATTCTTCCTCTGTTGAGTAAGTTCCCTCCTGTTCTTAGATATCAGTTTCTTTCTTTTGTTGTATAACTTATTTATTCTTACTGTCCACCAGGATGACTTGTTTTTACGGGAAGACTTGTTTTTTTTTTCCTGTTAGGTTCAGCCGAGTCAATGTATTTGTTTAAGTGGCTGCATAGGGCATTTGTGCATTCCTCTGCCTAGGAGTCATTGTTGGCTATGTTGGCAGGGGCTTTGAAACTTTTTATCTCATTGCTTAGTAGCCAATAGGTTGCTTTGAAGAACTTTGTCATTTTTTTTTACTTCTGTGGGGGTGCCAGGTTTGATCTTTTTTTCAAGCAAGACAGATTTATGCTTTAACCTTACCATGGAGGGGAACACACAGGGGGTAGGGCAGTGACCCCCCCATATTGTTGACAACTATGGCCAGGACATTTGAGCCCCTTGTGGGGGGTGCAGACCAACTGTTCCAGGGCATTTGAATTAACAAAGTCCAGCAACCTCATAGCAATCATGTTTGTGCTCATGTAAGACACCCAGTTGATGGAAGGATAGTTGAAATCTCCCATGACTAAGGTGTTTGGTTGTATACTGAGTGAGTCGAACAAGTCCAGGTAGGTGATGTGCTTCTCTTGGTTTATGTGGGAGACCTGTAGCTAGTGATGCTGCGGAGGGGTATTTTACCTATAGGTAACTGGACCTGGAGTAGCTCAAGAGAGTAGTACTACTTCACCCGTCTCAAGGTGGATTTAATGAAGATGGAAACACCTCCACCTTTGATTTAATGAGGATGGATACACCTCCACCTTTGGTTCTTTCATGCTTGTTCTTGGGTCCAAACATGTGAAAGGCATTGTAGCCTTGTATGACCAGGGTGCTCTTAGTGGCCTTGAACCAAGTCTCAGTGACTGCACAAATGTCACCATCTTCCAAGGTGAGGAGTGCTTCTAGGAGTGCAGTTCAAGATTTAAGCTCCTAAAATTAAGCAGCATGACCTTGAGTTTCTCTTTAGTGGATTTCTTTATGTCGGATGTTTTGTTGTTTGGATATTGCCTAAAAAAGACAATATGGGGGAGGCAAGCATCTTTGCCAGTATCTGAAAGCCCTGAGGAGTCAGTTGAATGCCATCTGTGGAGTGACACCAGAAGCTAGGGCAATTAATGAAATCAATGACTTTTGTTTGTATTTTGGTATCATCTTAGGTGACGGCAGAAAGCTGCTTAGGAGTAGGGACATACCTGCTAGGGACACATAAGCTCAGATTTTGGTCATGTCACTCATCATATAGTCCACAGAGGTATGTCTCAAGTCATTCACCACAACATGTACTATGACAGAGTCATAATGGTAATTGTTGCTGAGCAACTTGAGTGAGTGCATGATTTGACTAATCCTGACACCTGGAAGGCAGATGACCATGACCTTCTCCTTATTCATCCTGGTGAGGGGAACATCTCTGTGTCTCACTGCTGAGTCACTTATGTCCAGAACATTAGATTTTCAGGTGCTTTGCCTTAGAGGCTTAATTGTTAAGACACTGATATGTGTGTTGTTATGTGTAGTGGTGCATTCTGTTCGTGTGCCAGTATGTTTATGTTGTTTGCGCCTGCGAGGTCTCTGGTCTTTGGATAGGCTCTTAGTGACTACCTCAGTGTATGTGGGTGTATGTGTCTTGACCTTATCTTGAGTGAGAGTGGAGTTGTGTGTGCTGACAACCTGCTGTACATCTTGCTTATTGTTATGTGAGAGGATTGATTCTAATTTCATGGTATAGTTACATCTCTCACATACTCTATTTGTTTTCTTTAGGAGCAAGTGGTTGTCAGTATACAGAAGAAAATTGCTACATTGCCTTAGGATGTCCATGTCCATCAGGTTGGTTGAAATGGAGGGAAACTGTCTGTCCATTATGGCAGGTATAAATTATAGTAACTAGTGGGGATGGGCTAGATGCACTAGGGTTTGCTTGTAACACTAACTAAGGTGGCTATTCTATGGATGGCTAAGGGTGGAAGACTGCTTCAGCACCTCAGAATGCGCAGCTGGGTTGCTTGCTGGGTAGCATTGCACAAATGCATTGCACACAGGGAGGCAGTGGAGCTAAGTAGGGTTCTCTAGCTGACATCAAGGGAAAAATTGTGTTTCTAAGAGTTTCAGTCTATACACGTCAATGCTAAACCCCGTTGCACAGTGTGCAGCTCTGTGAAAATGCAGTGCATAAATACAAGCAATGTTAAACAGTTTTAACGCAAACTGACTGATGGGAAAGCCCAAAACTGAGCCTTATTCCAACAAACCCCAACTCAGATGTGTTCTGGGATAAACACTTCTGCCACAAGGGTGCAGGAGGACCTTCTTCTTTAGACCCAACAGTAGCACCTTCTACATTAGTTGAAACACCTAATTTATTTGCAAGATAGCACAAAACATTAAAAAGTTTGTAGAGACTATGGCCAAGTTTGCAGCTGCTGATGGCAGTAAGAGAGGCATTAAAAAACACAGTATGTGTAATCAGTATAGGATTATTCATGAAGATGAAGCTATACAGCTGAACACTATAGTTCCCCCTGTGAAGGGATATTGCAACAGTAAACAGCTGGTTGCATTGCTACTTGTTTTACATATTCTGCATTTTATGTTCGAAAAACTGACTTCCAGGTTGTAAAAACTGAGCATGCCCTCATGAAATGCATTGATGAACATAAGTTTGATATTTTAAAAGGTAACATTAATAATGCATTATTCAGACATTCTGGTATTTGAGAGGCTTTTAAGATATTTAAATCTGTTCTTCTTGAGAAAATATTTAATGCCAGCAGCGGCTTGTGGGAGAACAGGACTGAATACAAAGAACTGTTAGGGCAACTTGAGATGAAGGCCATGACTCTGCTGGGGATAAATGATTATATTTTTTATTATGGCAGAGGGCAGCTAAGTTATGATTTATGTTTTATGACTTTTAACATCAATTATTTTTTATTATTGATTTTGGTTAATACCCTATTGCTGTCTTTTTTTAGGGTCGCACATAGCAGCTGAGTTGGTATTTAATTAAATTTAGTGGGGTTTTTTTTATTACTGTTTATTAGTGTTTACACTTTTTATTCACATTTTCCATATTTACTTTTTAGGGACCCTTTAAATAGATTCTTCATTTAAGATGATTATTTATTGGTCACTTTTAATAACATGATTTGTGTACCAATTTTAAATGCAATTGTGTTTTTCTTGATTTGTTTACTCTGAGGAAGTCCATTCCAATTATTTGGATGAAGGCTTAGCTTAACATGTGTTCCTTTTTGAATAAACTTTGTTGTTAATATCATATTGGGCATATGTGCTTTGCCTTTGTTCAGCTCTGTTGCTACTCTCGGGTGCCCTGTTTTTGGTTTTCTGTTCTTTTGAAGTGCACATCTGCTGGTTTTCTGGTTTTGTTGGCTGTTTCCAAACCAGACTTTATGACTGACATATTGGAGTTAACAATAATTTAAAGAAAGTGACTGACAACATCTCTCTTACTCAAAATAAAAATAAATGACTGTGCAGAACAGAATTTGAGTTCTTCTGAATACAGTGTTCTCCTGGTAAGCAATTCAAACCTGTACATAGTCATACATACTACCTTTGGCTATATATAGTATATAGATTTTACACTGTGTCTTTGATAATATACTTATCTGTTTGTGTTATTGTTCTCACTCCCTCACTTTTTAAATTTGTGTTTCTGTGCAGTATCCCCTAATCCTACTGAAAGTGGAAAGACTTATGTGCTGCTTGATTTATTTTATTTATTTATTTTACATTTGTTGGATGGGCTAGTCTAGCTGGATACATGTCCATTTTCAGTAGAGGCCCAGGGAGATAAGCTCCAAGCATTAGTAAATTACAGAAAAAGATTACAATAGTTAAAAAATGACTAAATTCAAATACAAAGAAATTAAAAAAGATTTAAGAGAATCAAAAATTGTTTCTGTGAATAATAGCTCGCAGGCTGTGCAAGGTTTAAAATACAATTGAGTACAAGGACATTCAGTATTCTGAAAATAATGATTAGTAGGTCTGAGAAAGAGAAAGAGAGAGAGCAGAAGAAGACAAGAATCACAAGGGTTGGAATAAGGTTAGATTCTATTGGTTAAAGCTGTAGAGGGGACAAAGGTTGGAAGGAAGGGGTATAGAAAAAAGAGAATTAAGGGGGAAAAGGTAGGGTTTAGTCTGGTTTAGAACAGGGACAAAGCCAATGAAATTTCAGATGTTCTTTGAGATGTTTCTTGAAGAGTGGTGTGGATGAGAGCGACGTGAGAGTACTAGGAAGATTGTTCCAGATTTTACCCACAATGTTAGTAAAAAGTGAGTCACCAGCTTTATTGTTTGATTTAATATTGGAGATTAATAGCTTATTTGCTGAGTGAAGTGTTGCAAGATTTCTATATGGGGAGATCAGGTTGGAGAGGATTGGGGTATTGTTTGGGTGATAAAGAATATTATGTGAGATACGCAGTTGCTTATACAGTAGATGGTTTTGTAGTTCTGACCATCCAAGTTGTTTAAGGTTGTGACAGTGGTGGGTTCTGAAAGGGGTGGCAGTGACAAATCTAGCTATGTTATTATAGCTGGTTTCAAGCTTGCTTAAATTGTGTTTTGATAGATTGATGTATATGGCGGAAGCATAGAATAGAGTAGAAGTTAGGTGAGTTTGGGCAATGGAGGTTTTAGCTAGTGGTGTGAGGAAGGGTTTGATTCTATACAGAGAGCCTAGTTTTTTATTGACAGTCTGTATGGTATTGTTGATATGTTCGTCGAAGCTGAGGTTATTGTCTAAGGTTATACCCAGTAGACAAGTAGTAGTGTCAGGGGAAATAGTAGTTCCATTGTTAGAGATAATTGTGAAGTGGAACTCTGGTGACTTTTGAGTGGGGGCAAAGAGTAATAATTTTGTTTTTTTAGGGTTGAGGAGGAGGTAGTGATGGGTGAACCAATTCTCAACGGTGTTAAAAACTGCTTGAGTAAGGGTCTGAAGAGAGATAGATGACTTAGCAGTACAGATTAAGGTAGAATCATCAGCGTATTGTATGCATGTGGCTTGAGGAGCAGCAGTATTTAGATCATTAATAAAGATGGAAAATAGAAGAGGACCAAGGATAGAGCCTTGAGGGACTCCAATGTTTACAGGGAGGGGTATGGAGAGTATTGTCCCAGAACACTGCTTGTTGTCTATTTTTTAGATAGGATGTAAACCAGAGTATTGCTTGTGGGTCAAGAGATTGGGCTTTTAGGACATTGATTAGTAAGTCATGGTTAACCATATCAAAGGCTTTTGATAGGTCAATGAATAGTGCAGAAGATAGAGAGTTATTATTTCGATTCTTGTTAATGCAGTCAGTAAAAGATAGAAGGGTGGTAGTTGTACTATGAAAGGGCCTAAAGCCGTGCTGACAGTTGGCAAGTAAGTTATTGTGGAGCAGATGTTGGAGTAGTTGATGATGAATACATTTTTCCATTATTTTGGCTAGTGGAGAGAGTAATGCAATTGGTCGGAAGTTGGAGATATCAGTGGATTTGCCTCCTTTATGTAAGGGGATTATATGGGAGACTTTCCATATGGATGGGATGTTACCTTCTATGATTGTTCGGTTTATAAGGATGGATATGGGATATGCTATGACTTTGGAAGCTATTTGAAGGTATTCTGCTGGTAGGTGGTCGGCAGAAGGGGTGCAAGGTTTGAGTTTTTGAAGGAGTTTGCAGATAAAGGATGTTGGCACAGGTTGTATATGGAAGGGAGGCACTGAACTGTCTGTGTTTTGTAAAGTGCTGGGGGAAATGGGAGATATTGTGTTTGCAAGAGTTTGTATAGTTTCTGTGAAGTAATTATTAAAGGCATCTGCTATTTGCAAAGGGTTATTCTGGGGAACTGAAGATGGGGCTGGAGTTTTGGTATGTCCTGGATGGAGAAGTTTATTAATGCCTGACCAAAACTTTTTAGGGTTATTTGGGTGTGATTGTTGAAGGTGGAGATATTAATTTTTCTTGTCTAAGACAATGTCATTCTTGGTTGCATTTCTTAGCTGTTTAAAATATAGGTGGTCAGCAGAGCTCTTAGTGGCTCTCCATCTGGCCCATATTTTGTTCCGTAGGAGTATTTTGTCCTTTGTTTGTTTTGTGAGCCATGGGGCTGTTTTAGTCCTAACTCGGGAAGAGCGAAGGGGGGCATGGAGATCTAGGATTTGTAGGAACTTGGTATTAAAGTAAGAAACTGCTTCATCTAGATAGAGTTGTTTCAGAGGTGACTAGTTACAAGCCTTTAGTTCGTTCTGAAAACTCTCTGCTTTAAAGTGTTTTTTGGAATGATAGGTTATAAATGTGTTATTAATAGGTGTGTGAGCCTTTTGTTTTGTTATATAAGTAAGTACATGGTCACTAAGGTCATCTGGAAGTGTTCCTGAAGTATAGGTTTCAGGATGACTATTTATAAGTATCCAGTCATGGGTAGCTTCTTTATTACTAGGTTTGTGGATTCTTGTGGGGGTGTTTATTATTTGAGTGAAGCCATAAAGATTTATGTGGGAGTTAGGATTAGGAGAGTTACAGGTAGTCCAGTCAATGTTAAAGTCACCTAGTACAATAGTTTCTTGAGGTAGTAGGGTGGAAAGGCTACTAAGAATCTTTTCAAGAGTGTTAATATTATTTCCTGGAGGGATATAGGTGCAGATTATATAAACAGATTTAGATTTATTAAGTTGGAGTTTAATGGTAAGGGTTTCTGCATTGGTATTAGAGGGGAGTAACACATTAAAGCATGAAATTAGAAGTTCAGATTTGTATAAGATAGCTACACCTCCACCCTTCTTGGTGGTACGGTCACATCTTAGGATGTTATATCCAGGTGGGGTTATTTCTAGGTCATGAGTAGAGGGTTTCAACCAAGTTTCTGTAAGGTAAAGGATATCAAATGCATGCACCTGTAAGAGGGCATGCAGTTGAGTAAGTTTATTGTTAATGCTACGGATGTTGAGATGAGCTATTCTAAGAGAATTTCCTAGTTTTATAGAGGTAGAGACACAATTAGTTGTTTCGTTTTGTGGGTTATTGTAGATTGGAGGGTTTGGGCCTGGATTAGGATGAATATCGCCATCTAATAGAAGTTGAGTGGGATATTTTAGTAAAGTCTTTATGCTTTTAAGGTACTTGGGTGGGCTTATCTTGCTGGAGAAGTAAGTAACATGGGAAGATCTATGAAACCTTGGGAGTAGGTAAACTGAAGTAGAGGTTATATTACTATGGGAGAAGATGTTGAGCTGAGTGAAAGGTAATGTTTGTTATTGGGAAGGTTCATTATTAATTAAAGAGAGATGTTCGTAGTAGGTTAGGGCATAGGGTGAAGTTAGGAATATTATTGAAGAAGTAATAAGAAGAAAGTTCTTAAGGGTATAGTTAAGTAAGAAGGTCATTTGTGATAGTGGGGTTAAGAGATTATATAGTGGGTTAAACAAAGTAAAGATAAGAGAAATTTAAGGTAGAATAGATGAGGGGTGACTTATGGGAGGGGTAACAGAGAAGTAGAGGGATGAAAAGTAAATTTATTGAAGGGTGGGGTTAGTTATAGAGAGAATTGGAGAAGGGGTGGGGTTGATAAGTAGTAGTCTAATGGGATAGGCTGAGTATTTAAGTGGGTGTGGTCAGAGATGTTTAAGTTTAACAGCACTGGGGGTGGGTGGGAATTGGGGGTAGGGTAGGGGAGCGGAGTAAGCCCGTAGGGCGAACGGAGCGGGTCAGACTAAGTGGTGGAGGATTCAGAAGAGACAATCAGTAAGGGGCAAAAGAGAAGGAAGCGGAGTAGCAGGTATGTAGCTTCTAGTAGAGCAGGTATGGTGTAGGAGAGAGGATAATGAAGCAGGGAAGCTAGAAGTGGATATAGTCTAAAGTAGGTAAAGGATGAGAAGAGTAGGAGCTAGGAGGTGAAGCAGCAGGGCAAGAGATGAGAAATAGAAGAAAAGAGAATTATATTGAGCTAAAGCAAGCACAAGTGGTGGTGACAGCGAGGGCACAAAGCTGGATTGTACTGCCACCTAGTGGGCAGAAGGAAAGCTACAGAAGGTAACCAAGACAAGGATACGTAGGTGGGGAAAGAAAAAGTTAGTAACAGAGGAAAAGGACTATCAGGTGATACTAGGCAGGGAGAGAAGTCTGGCTGCTGGATTACCTGACTCAGTGGCAAAAAAGTACAACACAATCAACAAGTATTATCTTACAATATGGGTCAAAAGTTAAACATACTTTGTCAAGTACTGTACAAACAGGAGAAATCAGTGGGGCAGCAGAAAAGCAAGATTGTCCAAATTGGCAAAGCCTGAAGTAGATCAGGCGGTCCTTAGAGGCCAGGTAGGTCCATTAATGGAAGGCAGTGGGTAGATTGCTAGGAAGGTGAAAAAGGTAAGAAGGAAGGATATTAATATTGTATTAAGCCAGCAAAAGTACTTATAATACACAGTTAAGATTAGGTAGGTCAGTAGTACTACAATAATAATAAAGTTGTAATCATACTTTCTTATAGAAATTGCACCAAAAAGGCTAGGAGAAAAAACATCCAGTCTAGTTGCATTACCAGCAATACAGAAAAGGCTAAGTAAAAAACATCAGTTCTAGCAGCAATTTAAACACCCTGGAACATGTCACAGTTATACAAGTAATAAGTTAGGTGTAATATTTAAAACTAGGCAGGAAAATGAACTGCTTAAACCATCAATATAACAATATTACAAACCACAGACGTGTTTGGCAAACAGTGCGTGTGAGTTATTAATGGAAAAGAAAAGAAACGAGTTTCACAAGAGTCTTATAAAATGTGTATTGCTTAACCTTATCCCCGACTAATGCAGTGAAAGAGGTTAATCAAACTGCTTCCAAATACTTTACATATGCCCCCGACTTAGTTACTTGGATGTGAGTAAGTGTGCTACTAAACCCCCCGACTTAGTTTCTTAAAGGTGATTAAGTGTACTAAGGCATCAACAAGGGAGCTGAAATGCTCACTTTGCAGAACTGCGCAACCCTGGCCACGTGGAAGGAACCATGCACAGGTAGCTGATAGCGTTTTAGCAGTTGAAGTAAAGAGAATAATACAACATGGTGAGTTCACTTATCAAAACAAGATATGAGGAGTGAGCCACTTCAAAAATGCTGATGTTAACAAAAATATTTAGCCAGTTTGGAACGCTTAACACTAGCTGCTGGTGTTTCAACAATTAAGGTAGACAGTATGCACAATGTAGTATGTTTCCCTTAACTAACAAGTTAAGAAGATTGAGACTCTTTAAGTCGCTAAGACCAATTGAGCCAGATTAGAACGCTAGACTCAATACACTAAAGGCATCACACCATTACTATATTACTGGGTTACACAATTGCAGTACTCTCTATATTAATATACTAGCAGCTAGCCTTTCAACAATTGAGGTAGAGAGGATGCGCAATGTAATACGTTCTCATTTCGTAACAAGCTGGGAAGACTGAGACTCTTTAAGTCGCTAAAACAAATTGAGCCTAATTATAACACTAGACAAGAACATGCTAACGGCATCAGAGGATCTACACCAGTAGTATATTACCAGGTACAATAATTGCAGTACTTTTTGTATTAATACACAGGTGGCACAATAATTAAAAAAAAAATAGCGCAATAAGAGTGGCACAATAATTAAAAAATAGCGCAATACGACATAGCGTTACAAACACCTAAAACAGTAATGGGTAAATACATAATCAATAAGCATCATAGAAAAAAACGTGAAGGTACTTACAGTTGTGAGTTTTCCTCTGGGTTCAGGAGCACGCAGCAGCCAGGGAAGAGTTTAGGTAGTAAAAAAGGAAAGGCGCCACAAAGGTCTTCCCCTTGATATTCAGATGTTATGCTAATGAAGTGCCCAGATTTATGGCTGGATGTACCTATTTTACAAGAGCACTTGTACCCATTTTCAGCATTTATAGGTTGAGAGATACAGTGATCGGCCACATAAGTGAGCTGCATGCACTATGTATCATTCATGGTCCAGAATTCCCATGATTCATTGGTCCAGAATTTGTGTGAGTCTTTGGTTAAGAATTTGCATGACTTATTGACTCAGTCCTCTGGGTTTCTTTTTTGATATGGCTTTTGATATTTGCTGCACAAAGCACTGCACTGTGTGTGTGTGTGTGTGTGTGTGTGTGTGTGTGTGTGTGTGTGTGTGTGTGTGTGTGTGTGTGTGTGTGTGTGTGTATGATGTTATTATAATATACACTGCAACAGACTTCTGATGGATGCAGGGATTGAGTGGGCAGGTAGAGATCAGCTGGGTCAATCCTTCACTACTGTGTCCTTGTCCCTCCTTTCAGACAGTTTCCTTTTACAGACAAGCAGTCATAGGTGGCACTTGAGAAGGATGCAGTGTGTCTGTGTGTTTTTGGGAGGTCAACAATAAAAGCAGGAAGCTGTTACTATACATTTGGTCCGTGGCTCCTTACCATGGTATATGCTCACTATAGTTTACCACCTATGTATAGTAAAAGTGGTATTTGCCACATAGATTCCAATGGTACACCTTGTGACTTCTCATATGGAAAATATCTGTCTCTGTGCTGGCACAAGCTGGAGGAGTTCATGAGCATTATCACTTCATTATTCATGCATATGGAGCAGCCTGCATGTGTTTTCAAGTATTCCATGCAGCCTATTCAAGCTGGTTGTTGTGGGTGGAGTGATGTATGGGTTGTACTCAAGCAATAACCCACGCCTGGGTGTGGGTAATGCTGGATTTACCCACTGTTGGTGTGGTTTGGTCATGAGGGTGAAACCCGAGTGGCCAAACAAAGGCAACCATGAGTAAATCCAGCATTACCCACACCCAGAAGTGGGTTATTGCTATTATACAATGACATTATTTAAGAAAAAAAAGACTTACTTTTCTTAAATAATGGCATTGTATAATGCCTCTTTGCTGCCCTTCTGCAGCTGTCCAGTTTTCTGCGGCAGTTCTGATGTACTGCGCATGCATATGGTTACACAGTACATCAGAGCTGTGTGTGGAAGCAATGGAGAAAGAAAGATCTCCGTTGCTTTTTAAAAGGTGTCTCGCTATGTTAAAAGAGTTTAACATAGCGAGATAGCTTTAAAAAAAAATAACGGAGAAAGGAAGATTTCCGTTGCTTTTTTTAAGCTACCTTGTTATGTTAAACTCATTTAACATAGCGAGATAAGAGCAACGGAGTTCTTCTGTTCTCCATTGCAGTCCAACACAAAAAAAAAAAAAAAAAAAAAAGACTTAAACTAATGGAAAAAGTCCGGGCGACCGGACCTCTTTCCATTAGTATATGTCTGATTTACAATGGGCATGCTGACCAATCAGCATGCACGTTTTGGAATATTAATGGGGGGGGTGTATAATTACTGATTAGATATGATCATACAGTGAGGTGTTATGTGCACTGTAGTAGGCGGAGCTACTATTTTCCTATATCCATGATTGCATGTGAATTCATTTTCGTATGACTGGATAATTTGATAGGCTGACAAACTTGCTCAGAATGTGTCGTTGAGTAAGATGCTAACATACAGTTGTGATCTGCGCTCTTGGCTGTCAGTTTGTAAGGTTAGCTTGCAAATCCACCATGTGACAAGACAGTCTATAGTCTGATGACTAAGCTTTTTAACTCACAGTTGCTAATAACCTCCTGCAGTCACATATATTCTCGGTACATGATAATGTGTATTACCTCCAAGGAATTATACAACATGGTCTGCAGTTCTAAGGTTTTCATGATCTGTGTAGGGCTATGTTAGGTGTATTGTCCCATATACCAGCCCTAAGTATTGCAGACCATTTTTGTCAATACCCTCTGTAATGTTTGAATATCTTAATATGGTATTAATCTACATAGAAGCAGTTGATATAGATGCTAAATACTGAAAATAGTTGAAGAAAAAAACAAACAAAAATTATTAACAATTACAGGAACCTGAGAATTATTACACTTACGTTAGAAAAGGTTAAAAATGAAACATTTTAGTCTATCTAAACTGCAGTATAAGAGTTATCAATCCCAGTTATTCTTATTAGAGGTAATATATAAATTATATCAACCATGGGATGGGTAAGGCCAATCTACAATCAAACTGGGTATGTTATTTTGAGCACAGAAAGGGAAATTGGCTAAGCTTAAAATGGTCCACATGGGCAGCTGGCCTAGCACTTACTTATGACTTTTGAATTGAATCAAAGAAAATGAATTAATTAATTTATTCATTCATTCACTCCTAAGCCTATAAGTACTTGGAAAGTTAAGTCACACCACAAATGTACTAACACCATGTCACCACCCTCTCTCACAGCAATGAGTCACCAGGTCTATAGAATCTAAACAATATATTGTCACTAATTCCATCCTGGCTCTACATAGTTCATGAAAACATTGTTGGAGGCAGTGTACATTGTCTTTTACGGAGAACATATGATACTGCAGGAGGCCATTACCAACTATGAGTTAAGGTGTCCTAGCAATCGGTGCGCCATTACTAAGCATACAGACTCCATGTTTGAAAGGCTGGACAAGGATAGGGTGACAATTAGTCATCTCTGTAGCACCACAGTCAATGATGTTGCAAGGGCCGTTCAGTCCCTTACAGTAACAAATATAATCAGACCTCATGGCAGTCCATATGAGTGTGAATGATTTGTGATGCTCAACCCTTAGGAAATCAAGAGTGATCTGTTGGCTCTGATCACACATGTGTTAACTCTAGGTAAGACACTGATCCTGAGTGGAATCCTACCTTCAGCCAGAATGATGTCTAAATACAAACATAACATAATTGATTCCAGAATTTGACTGAGTAGGTAGTTTCATTTTGTAGGGGGCCCAGTATATGTCGATGCAGGAGGAGATGAAAGACATGCAGATTTGTTTCACTAGGGACCTCTCGTTCAATTGCATCCACTTACTGGCCAAAGCTGTCCCTGTAGTACCATTTTATATATGGCAATTCCAGCTACTGGACTTCCCAACATCACAGATACAGTTACAGGAAATTGTCTGACCTTGAAGCTCTCTTGCAGCATGAAAAATTCATGTCTGTGTTGTAAATCAGATGTGGTTTCACTGAAAAGACAGCACTTCATCTAGGTCTGGGTTTGCAGGTTGCCATGCATTCAACCATGAAGGTAACTTGGGGGGGGGGGGCATATTTGTCAGGGATCAAATCACCTCTAGGCAGATTCCCTGAGATCCACAAGCTAAACTTGCTGAATTCAAATATACCCTGAACAAGGCAAACTATCGGTTTATAGCCTGGTATAGGACACTAACCATGCTCCCAAGAGAATCTTAAGGATTATCACTTACAAGGAGTAAAAATAAAAGCAAAAATAAAATTAAAAGTTGGACCCGTTTTCTTCCACTTTCATTCAAATAAATAAATTAAAGTGAAATGACTTAAATTGGTGGCTACAGACAGAGAATAAATGATTAAATAAAACAAGAAAAAGCCCAGAAATTAGATAACCTTTTAAAACAACTTAATTTTAGGGCATATATATGTTTATATAGTCCCAGTGACTCTGGGAGCTTTAAGTACAATTTCTGTCAAAAAGCTACCTACCGTGTAATTGTCAAGGAAAGGTACCTTTACAGTCGCTGTCTTGCTTTCTTGTTTCAAAGACCTCCATCAGATGTGTGAATAAACAGACCAAAGGAGTTTTAGCTGAAGGCATAGTTAAATAGAATGACTAGAATAGGGAAGAGAAAAAATAAAATAAAATGATTGTATACAAGCATTGTGTGTCAGCTTTTATTTATTTTTTATTTCTGTTTTGCCTACTACTTTGCATATTAAGTTATTTATAGTCAGCTATGTTCACAAAGGGTGAAGTAATATCTTACAGCTACCTAACCCTTGCATCGCCTGCAATCTGTGGAATAACTGATGATAGTCTAACTGCATATGTAATCTGCAGCAGTTTGGGCATATTTAATCTGGCATGGTTTGTGCATATTTAAACTAGCATCATTTGGGACTATTAGATAGCCTTCTATCATCATAAATCAGCTCTTTCTAATGTTATGTTTTTCATCATGGGACAGCTACACATTGTACAACCTGATATATGAGCACCTTCCCAGTCCTAATTCAGACAATCGTTAAAGTGCAATGTTTTACCAAATAACCTCTAGTTAGCAGTGTTTGCAGAACAACTATATTTTGTGTAAAGTGAAGGCTTGCCCTGCCTAGCATGTTGTTAATGGTGGGCATTTTTCTGTGTCTAGCCGGTGGTCTACTTGGGGATATTAGTGCCGTCTGTGTACCTGCAAGTGGTAAGTTGTGTCGAAGTTTCCATTCAACAATTGTTTTTTAAATGGACTCTGAGCCTACATGAGGCCTTCAAAGAGTCTTCTCAAATTCAAAATATGTCCAAATTCAGATGTTATTTATTTTTGCACTACCTGAGGCTCAGCACACCACAACTAACTGTCCAAGTTCAAGAAGAAGTAGGAGAGACAGACGACTTTTGCTGATTAGTGCCTTACTCTGGGAATCAAGCATAAATAAATAAATGTACACTTGGAAACAAGAAATATGACAGATGCATTTATAATCATAAGGTCTAGGTTAAGGCTACAACAAGGTATTAGCAGGCTGACAATTTTGAGAGAACACAGGACATTGTACAGACTATAAATTAAGCGGGTCTATATTGAATTAGCGAACGCTTAGAAAAGTGAATGCTAATTCATCGACCCCTTTAAAGCGAAAGCTTAAAATCTTGAACACCCGGAACATCGATTTTTTTCCCTGGGAAAAAATTTGCTGTTCCAGGAAACACATACACAACACAAGCACACCAAAAAAAAACAGCAACCCACACACATACACTTAAAAATCCTGCATTTGCCCTACACTAAACTGTACATACACTACTATCTATCCACTTACCTTAACCCAAACCCTAACCCTAAGGTCCGTTACTATCGCACACTCACCTGACCCACGCCCTAACCCTAACTCACCTACCCTGCCCTAACCCTAATGTCTGTCACTATCGCACACTCACCTCACCCCTGCTCTAACCCTAACTCACCGATCCCACGCCTTAACCCTAACGTCTGCACAATGCACACTTATCTGAACCCGACCCGTAACTTTCCACCACAGTGCAGAAAATAGCGAAGCCACAGAAATGGCCAACCAAATTCTTTCCCTAGGAAAAAATTTGGTGTTCTGCAACTTCGCTATTTTCAGCATTCGCTGTTTTGGGGTCGATATTAGAACATTCGATGTTTTAAACCTTCGATGTTCTAATATAGACCCAAATTAAGCAGCTATAATTGTTGAGGTGAATGACCAAGACGAAAACATTCGTTTGAACAATGCCTTCAGTTTGTAGCTTCTATAATAACTCTTTTTGCATTATAATTTTTTTCTATGGAACATCCATTTATCATTCCCTTAGGAAGAAATTGCATTTGACTGAAATCTCTGAAGGAATTATTTGATATAGCTGTGTGGTGTCATTCCTTTCAGATTTGATTGTCACACACACGCACACCCACACCCACACGCACACCCACACGCACACCCACACGCACACCCACACCCACACCCACACGCACACCCACACGCACACCCACACGCACACCCACACGCACACCCACACGCACACCCACACGCACACCCACACGCACACCCACACGCACACACACACACACACACACACACACACACACACACACACACACACACACACACACACACACACACACACACACACACAAACACACATATCTGGGAAAGGCCGGCACAAATTTACCTGCTCTTCCACCTCCACCAAGACTGTAAGGTAGCTTCACTGCCACTACCCAGCTAGTTTAAGGCTCTTACCAGGTTACCAAATTACTCCTAGTAAAATTAATACTTATACAAATGGAAGTATTAACTAAGCAGCAAGACTTTCAGGAGAATGATTCAACAGTGCCACTAAATAAATGTAAGTACTTTCCAAGGTTAAAATATTTTCTAAAAGACCAGCCACAATGAAAGGTGTGAGGTGAATGACCAAGACAAAAACATTCGTTTGAACAATGCCTTCAGTTTGCAGCTTCTATAATAACTCTTTTTGCATTATAATTTTTTTCTATGGAACATCCATTTATCATTCCCTTAGGAAGAAATTGCATTTGACTGAAATCTCTGAAGGAATTGTTTAATAAATCTGAGGGGTGTCATTCCTTTACCTTGCACCATGCTCATGTTCCAGACTGCTGAACGCTGTCCCTCAATGGCTGCAGGCTGTAGCAGCTCAGCCTTGTTATTAATACATAAAAGAGAAACTGTTTGAATGCCCCCCACTCACCCACTGAGCACCACACCAATTAATCCATTCTGCCTAAAATCAGACACCATTTCACAGAATATTCTGTCCCTCAATATTCTTTACTGACTCCAGGGAGTTAGTTTTATATGTAAGCCACTGGTTTCATAAGTTGCTACCTGGAGGCTATATTTCAGAGTGAAGACTAGCTTTGCTGGGTCTTTCTTGTAGTTTTTACCAAATGATTTGTCTGTGTGACCATTTTACCCTTTGGTGTGACTCTTCTAAATAAGCTATAATAGGAACGTAGCTAATGTGTTTTTTACTTATGATGGTACAGTACAAAAATACATATACTGTATTTTAATTTAAGCATCTGTTATTGAGAAAAGAGTGTAAAATTCCTTCCAGCATGTATCCCCATGCAGCTTTGTAGACATAACTGTTGTAAAACATTTTATCACTGCAAAGAGTAAAAGAAAATTGAACAGTACATCTGCCATTGTGTATCCATTGGCCAGTTCAGAGTTTTCCTCAAACTTAAGGGTCTATGAATAAGAACATAGTGCCTTCTTCTTAAGACAGCCCATCATCTGCGTTGTTAATATCAAATCTGATGTTGATCAGAATTGGAATCAGAAAACTAGTCCCAGTGCATTCACAGAAGATGAAAAAGTGAGCAGATTTCTCCAACATGTACAAGCGGAGTTTTTAACAGTGAAAAATAACATCTTGTATATAGTATAGCATGTACCTCTCATTACATTAGTTTGCACTTTACACATGTGCGGAGACACACACACACACACACACACACACACACACACACACACACACACACACACACACACACACACACACGCGCGCGCACACACACGTATGTACTTATATATTTGTACATGATATAGTCTACACACAAACAGCAAAGTAAAACATCTGGAAATTGCAGTGAGATATACAAGAGCTCTCAGAATCAATAATTGCTGTCCTCTTTATGAAAAAAGAATGCCCGCTCCATGATAACAAAGAAAATGCCAATGAAAAGAATCAATATTTGACATTTGTGACTAATGGCTGTCGCAAAGAAATAAAAACAACCTAATTTTGAAATCTTACAATATGTTTTCCATTTCATAAAATGGAAAATGCCACATTTGCGGACAGAAACATATTTTGACTCATGATAAATGATTCACACATCACCATTTCCATAACCATGGTGTATAAAATGAAAATGGAAAAATAATAACAATGCTGTAGCACCTCATTACCTTTAAATGAAATTTTAAGTCATATCTTGCAGGCTCCCCTGTCTGACCCACTTGTATTCCACAGCAGACACAAAGCTTGTTCAGATGGGCTGCCATGTTCCTTATCATATGTGGTGCGCCCTGCTGATTACATACATGAGCTTACCCAGTGTCTGACCACAGACGAAGCTCTCACCTTGAGCTACTCTAACATATTAATTTTACTACTTTCTGTTACTAAGGGTCAGGTTACATGGTCGTTATACTACACGTTTGTAAATACATGTTCATCCAACAATTTCTCACGAAATTTAATTTTATGCAGCTTTTTTTCAAGTGTAGACTAGAGTCTATATGGTCCCAGCATGCTTTGGGCTGATTCAGCACAGATATTATTTTCTCTGAAGAAAATAAAGGAGTAATTCAATTAATTTCCTGCAAAACAGCTTCCATTTCTTCATATCTAGACTGTATTACACATACTGAACTGTATAAACTGATGGTAGAATTTTCCCAATAAATTTTAGAAACTCCTACAAAGCTTTCTGTTCGTATAGATGTAATCATTTATTTATCTATATTTGTTTGCAAGGGTAGTGCACTGATCTCAATGGACCATTTGCAGGCACAGCCCTGGTGAATAGGATCACATAAGAAATGAACAAAACATATTTATTTAACATTTGTTTACCTGGAAAATCCAACTGGGACAGAGCTCATGTTCAGCAGAAGCCTGGGGAGAAAGGCTCCAGATGCATGTCTTTGGAATATGGGAGGAAACTGGAGCACCCAGAGGAAACTCATGCAAACACAGGGAGGACATGCAGACTCCCCACAGAAGGCACCCCAGCCAAGAATTTGACCCGAACACCCTCTTACTGTGAGGCAACAATGCTAAGCGCTGTACCACTGCACTGCCCTTGTACTGATACAAGGATATGATAAAAAACAATTATATACACGTATTTACAGATGCAAGAATATGCTACAACATTTAGTTCAAGAAGCAGTTAACAATGTCATGACATGGATGGAAAGATGGAATCATGCTTAGCAAAGCTTTATGGACATGGTGTAGCCATAATGACTGAGATGGCTTAGGCTACAGGGGTAGAAGCACATCATATACAAACAGGCATGAAGACATTCGAAGAAACAAGAGAGAATAGTTGCAAGAAAAGATACCATGAGGAGAAGACAGAGAAAAGGTGTAAAAGACATGCAGACAGAAGAATAGTAGGAAGGGCAAGGGTGATAGATGCAAAGAGAAAAGGGAAGTAGTAAAGGGGATGACAGGATGAGATGGGGAAGGATGAAAAAGAGATAAAAGGGAGAGTTGCAGTGTTCATGTAATGTGACCTGAGTGTAACTGCACTTTGCATAGGTGAAGAGGTGTTCCTTGAGCTGCTGTTTGACATCAGAGTACTTTTGGACATCTCAGATTGAGAAAGGAATGGAGTCCTACAGTTTACATGCTAGGATGGAGAACGGATGGTCAGTGCAATAAAGTTTACTTTTTTGAGTTAGTAGGGTGGATTGAGATGAGGGATACCACTGAGATTATATGTAGGGATTTTGGTGAAAAGTTTATGAGTCAGAGGGGACAATGTCTCAGAAGAACGGGCTTTATGAATTACTGATCCTAGTAGGGTGTTGCCTCTCAAATGTACTGGGAGCCATTTAGCTTTGGCGAGAGTTAGGCAGTGATGTTCATTAGAGGGGGATTTAGTAATGAACCAATAGATTTTACTGGAAATGGTTTGTATGGTGGTAGATGTGATGCCCGTGCACTGGCCCAGCAATTAAGGACCCTCAGTCCTCACCACTAACACCAGTGAGGTGCGTCCATATAGGGAAAGGATAATAAATATACACACAGTAAAGTACAATTTCCCTTAAGGGCACACAGAGATCACAATCAGTCTGGGGCTGGTTTCTCCCTTTCTATCCAGGTCCCCGATAAGACTCCCCACTGGCACAGCTATAGGATCCAGATCTCAGCCTAGTAGGCAAGCTAAAACCTCCAGCACCCTTTCTGTCCAACCAGTGCTTCATGTCCCTGCCCAAGTAGCTGACGCACACACACTTTGAAATAAGAGTTTATACAACCACACAGACACTCCTGGGGGAGGCTAGCACAGGTTCTCTGGCCGTGCTCCTTTTCTTTCCAGTCTAAAAGGTAGTACCAGCTCCCACCACGTACTAATATTTATCAGCTACTCAAAGGCCCTTAAAAGGGTGTCCAATTATTACTGTGCAATATTATTATCCAAATGATAACTGTGACCTAACAGTCAAGGCTCATTTGGAGTGACTTGGTATAGCATCACTATATACATGCAATGTACTCTTAGAGCTTAAATTATCTCTACACAAAACAGCCATAGTTGAAAGGTTTAAAAATATTTAATAATAAATAATAAAAACACAAGACAATACTTCTTACTAGACAGTGCTTGTCAAGAGTTCAGAGATCACAAAGAAATACTTAAAATAATACCGTAGAAAAGTTCTAACATCAACACAGAAAAAATACTTAGTCTAATCTTCCTAATTCCTAGCTATTTATAAGAGAAAACACAGTTCTAAATAACTCACATATAGAAAGAGGCAGTGTTAGTGAGTTGAATGTTCTGAAGACAAAATGCTCTGAGCTCTCTGACTCTCTCTCTTTAAATTGATAACACAGAGCTGCTTCACATTACATCATTCTTCACAGTTCTCTGGTGTCTCCAGGCTAACAGAAACTACATTTACATTCTTACACCTGGTCAGAAATCAGAGCAATAAAGGACATTTATACATGCAAATTCTAGCCATTAACTCTGGTCTTAAAACAATAGGCAGGATGCCTCCCTCTAGACATATCGTCTCTGAATTTTGACATCAAAAACAGTCATAAAATACTTGACTTAACTTTCTTACAGTAGAGTGCACTGTTGTTACATTTTTGCAGTCCAATGTCCAATGCAGTCTTTTCACATTTAAGGGAACAAGCCTGTGGCTTACATTAATATTTACAAATGACAGAATTATCTACAAAATTCTATCTGGTTAGGCTGGCAGGCTTCACCTATCTTCACACATCTCCCCCCTGAAGACCTCAAGCTAGTTTTTCAAGTGACCCTTGAGAAACATTGCTTGAGAGGGTTAGGTCTATCTAAGTATACCTTACCCCATTCCCTGCCTTGAGAGCCCATCTGCATTGGCATTGCAAATCCGACTGCGGTGCTGCACTGACATATATGCTTGCAACCCTAGGCTCCATCCTAGCAACTTGGCATTTTGCTAGCTGGTTCTGTGTAACCATGTTAGGAGGTTGTGATCTGTCACTACAGTGAATGTTCTTCTATACAGATAAGGCTGAAGTTTCTGCAGTGCTCACACTATAGTTAGAGATTCCTTTTCTAAAGCTGCATAGCATTCCTTCCTGGGTTTGAGCCTACAACTGAGATAAACCACTGGGTGCTCTTCTCCCTCTGAAGAAATTTGACTATGTACAGCCCCCACCCCATGGTTTGAAGCATCCACCTGCACAACAAATTATTTGCTGTAATCTGGACTGGTTAACACAGGGGGTCCTCCCAAAGCTTTCTTAAGCTCCTAGAATGCCTGCTCACATGCTGGGGTCTACACTGCCTTATCTGGCTTGTTCTTCCTTGTCAGGTCTGTGAGGGGAACAGCTATGGTATTATAACTGGGGATGAACTTTCTGTAGTACCCTGCTTCCCCAAGAATGCCCTCACTTGCTTTTTGGTAACAGGTGCAGGCCATGCCTGAATGGCTTCTACTTTGGCAGGTTCTGGCCTGATCTTACCATTCACCACCCACCTGACATTTGCTTGACTTAATGGTCAACCCTGCCCTCTGTACTTGCCAGGAATGGCTATAGATGGCAATATCACCTAGGTAAGCAAGGCAAACCCTCCTGCTCCTGCTAGGATATGATCTACCAGCTTCTGGAAAGTCACTGGTGCATTTTCCATCCCAAAGGGCATCTCTGTGAACACATACAAGCCAAAAGGAGTCACAAAGGCTGACTTCTCTCTAGCACTGGGAGTCAAGGGCACCTGCCAGTAACCCTTGGTAAGATCAATGGTGGTAAGATATTAAGCCCCACCCAGCTGATCTAGGATCTCATCTGTCCTAGGCATAGAGTAAGCATCTGACACTGTGTGACTATTTAATTTCCTGTAGTCCACACAGAACCTGGTGCTGCCATCCTTCTTTGGCACCAGCACCACTGGGGAGGCCAAGGGAATGTTGGACTCCTGAACCACCCATAGTTCCAACATCTCCTGTATCTCCTCCCTCAGAGTCTGTTTGACTCTCTCACACACCCTATAAGGGGCCTGCCTAATAGGCCTTTGGGGTCCCGTATCCACCTGGTGCTGCACCAGGTGGGTATACCCTGATTTCCCAGTGAACATGTCCCCAAACTCCTGTAACACTGCTCGGATTTCTCGAACATGGTTAGGAGATTGCTGCTGGGACATTGCTACCCCTTCCACTGAGGTGTGTGTTCGAGTCTCACTGAGGAGATCAGTCACCAGATCTCCCTCAGACTCCACCTGCCATCCACTGCAAATGCTCAGCACAAGAGCCTCCCTATCATGGTAAGGTTTCATCATGTTAATGTGGTACACTTTGTACCCCTGCCTTCTGCCTAGCAGTTCCACCATGTAGTTAACATCACTTACCTTTCTTACCACCTTGTAGGGCCCCTCCCAAGCTGCTTGAAGCTTGCTGTGTCTGACAGGAATGAGAACCATTACCTGCTGCCCTACAGTGTACTCTCTAGTGCAAGCATTCCTATCATACCATACTTTTTTCTGTTGTTGGGCTTCTGTCAGGTTCTCCTGGGCCAAGCCCATGAGTTCCCTGAGCCTTGTCCTGTGGTTTAGGACATATGTCACAACAGATGCCTTGTGAGATTCAAACTCACCTTCCCACTCATCTCAAATTAAATCTAAAGGTCCCCTCACCCTATGCCCATACAGCAACTCAAAGGGTGAAAAACCTGTGGATTCCTGGGGAACTTCTCTGTAAGCAAACAACAGATGGGGCAAATATTTGCCTCACTCCCTCTTAAACTGGTCAGCAAATGCCTGTAGCATGAACTTGATTGTAGAGTTTAACCTCTCAACAAGACCATTAGTCTGGGGATCATAGGGGTGGTCTTCAGGTGCTTCACCCCACAGGACTTCCACAAACAAGCCAGCAGGTCTGACATGAAATTGGCACCTCCACCAGTCAATATTTCTTTTGGGAAACCTACCCTGCTGAAAATCTCTAACAAAGCATTTGCCACCTTTTCTACCTCAATGGAGGACAGAGCCACTGCCTCAGGGTATCATGTAGCATAATCCACTACCACTAGGATATACGTTTTCCCTGTGGAACATGGGGTACTGACAGGCCCCACAATATCCATAGCTACCCTCTGAAATGGCTCCTCAATCACAGGCAAAGGCATCAAAGGAGCTCTCACCTTGTCTCCTGCCTTGCCTACCCTTTGGCACTGCTCACAGGTCCTGCAGTACCCTGTTACATCTCTGGAAATTCCAGGCCAATAAATGTTCTGCATAATATGTCTTTTTGTATGTTTTATGCCCATATGACCTGCAAAGGGAATATCATGGGCAATAGCTAGAAGCACCAGATGGTAGGCTCTAGGCACTATCAACTGGTGTACCATCTGACCTTCTAATCCTCCCTGAGGGGTCCACTCTCTATACAGTAACCATTTGTCCCAGTATACAGATTCCCCCTTCCCTTGAGAATCAGGTCCCTCACTAGCTACCTGCCTCAGGCCTTACAATGTAGGGTCTGAGAGCTAAGCCTATTTCAACTCTCTCTTTGTAACCCTTCCCAGCTTCCCTTCCACAGGAAGTCTAGCATCCTCTGATAGTGGTGCCCCACTGTCAGCCTGAGAAATACTACTCACCTCTACCTTTGCAGTCACTCTGTCCAAGGGAACATCAGTACCCACAAGCAGCTGTGGCTCACATTCAGTCTCACTGCTACAGAGTAGCCCCCTCCCTGAAGTAACCACCTCACCAGTCCTGGCTGCAAGTATGCAGTCTGTTTGGGTCTCCTTCAGGCTACCAGACCCACATGCTTGTCTCCTAGCCTAACTGTGTGTAACTGCATAAGCACATGGTACTGCCTCATCCAAATCCTTCCCTCTCAGGACATCTTCAGGATGGTAGTTCAGTACCCCTGTTGTCGCAAGACAACCTACTATTGGCATTTTGTCTTTCCCACTTACTGGCTCTCTCACCTTTTGCTCCCCACCTTGTCTCCATGGACATCTGTATGCCACATGGCCCCACTGGTTGCATTCAAAACATTTAACCCTAGGTCCTGAACATGTACCTGGACTACTGGCTTCCCCTGCTACTGGCAGATTCTGTTGTGGCAGTCTATGCTGCCCACCATGGGTTCCTTTAGACCCATGAGCAGTGCTGGGGGTCCCTTTTCTGTACAGGGCTGCCCTGCTTGCTAGGTATAGGTCTCCCTTCTTCCCCAACTCATCTGAAGTAGCACATTGTCTATCAGCTAACCAGATCCTCATGTCCTTGGGCAAAGTGCTAAGGGTTTGTTCCTCTCACCAAAAGGTCTGCCAGCCCTTCAAAAGTGGTGACCTGACATCCACTCACCCACATATGAAAGTAAGTGCTCAGTTCAGCAACATATTCACAGACACTTTCATCTACCTTGCGTCTACGCTCACAAAACTTTTTCCTATAAGTTTCAGGTGCTAGCTTAAAACATACTAACAAGTGATTCTTAACAGCAGTATAATCAAAATATTCACAATCAGCACAATTACAGCTTTACCATGGAGTAAGGGGGTCAGGAACCGTACCCAGAGCCTTTGGTCAACATCATACTGTTTACATACCCTTTCACACATATGAATGAAACTATCAAACTTATCCACCTCTTTAAACTGAGAAAGAAATGTACTGAACTTTTGCGCTTCTGAGTCCAGTTACTCCCTTCCCCATTACCTCCATGACTCTGGCGAAGAGTCAGCATCTCCCTGTCATGTTGCCTCTCCTTCTCCTCAGTTTCCAGGCATAGCAGTTTCGTATTCTCCTCAGCCTGCAGACATCTCAGTCTCTCAGCTGCTTCTATTTCCAAATGCCTGGCCTCCAACTCAAGCCTCTTTAGCTCCAGATGGATTTTTAAGTCCTTTGCAGAAAGGTTGAGCTGTTCACTCTCTGAGGGTGGTACATCTCCACTACCAGTCTGATCGTCTTCCTGGTTGCTGTTTTTTAAAGTGGGTTTAATAGGAACAACATCATTGAGCCCTGGATTCCTATGTGCCATAAACTCTAGGATCTTCCTTGACTCTATCTGTTCTGTGTAGTGTTTTATATCACCTCCCCTCTTGTTAAGCCTTACATTAACTATGGCCCTAAAAGTAAAACAATGTGTAGGATGTTCATTAATATGTCTGAACAAAGCATTATGTGTATCCTTGTTTCTTATACTAGAAAGATGTTGCAATATTCTAACTTTGAACATATTATCTGCCTTGCCCACGTAAAAACATGGGCAGGACTTACAATTAGCCAGATACACTATATCCTTAGTCCTGCAAGTGGCTTTAGCTTTCAACATATAGGTCCTATTAGTAACAGGATGTATAAAAGAGACATCTTGAGAAATATAAGGGCAGGCCTTGCATCTACCACAAGGCTTGCTGCCTACAGATAAAGCAGGGGTATGAGATAAACTAACATGTTCCCCACATAGAATGTCTTTTAGACTCTTATTCTTCCTATATCCAAATACTGGAGTCGGCCCTACTATGGTGTTGATTCTATCATCACTAGATAACCAGGTAACTTTTGATAGTATGCATCCACGATACACTTTTCCCAACATAGTACAAGGACAGCTAGCCAGGTTATCTAGGAACTGCATGGATGATATTTGTTTCAACAATGAATTGGAGAGTTTGAAGGGTCTTTTTGTAGAGAGGGGGTATAATGAAACCATGGTCAAAGATGTTATAGAGAAGCATAGAGATAAAAGGGGTCATAAATATAAGCCCTGGTTATCTAGGCCTGCTAGGGACTTAGCTATACCTTCAAGAGAAATGAAACAGGACGCTAGATTTAAGGTTATGTTCACTTATAGTAGTGATATAAAAGATATCACTGGAATCATAAGGGACAACTGGAACATCCTTACTAGTGATGATAGAATCAACACCATAGTAGGGCCGACTCCAGTATTTGGATATAGGAAGAATAAGAGTCTAAAAGACATTCTATGTGGGGAACATGTTAGTTTATCTCATACCCCTGCTTTATCTGTAGGCAGCAAGCCTTGTGGTAGATGCAAGGCCTGCCCTTATATTTCTCAAGATGTCTCTTTTATACATCCTGTTACTAATAGGACCTATATGTTGAAAGCTAAAGCCACTTGCAGGACTAAGGATATAGTGTATCTGGCTAATTGTAAGTCCTGCCCATGTTTTTACGTGGGCAAGATGAATAATATGTTCAAAGTTAGAATATTGCAACATCTTTCTAGTATAAGAAACAAGGATACACATAATGCTTTGTTCAGACATATTAGTGAACATCCTACACATTGTTTTACTTTTAGGGCCATAGTTAATGTAAGGCTTAACAAGAGGGGAGGTGATATAAAACACTACACAGAACAGATAGAGTCAAGGAAGATCCTAGAGTTTATGGCACATAGGAATCCAGGGCTCAATGATGTTGTTCCTATTAAACCCACCTTAAAAAATAGGGGGGGGGGGTTACTGATTTGATTTCACTAATTGTTCATTGGCTGTGTTCTTATTTAAATTGTGTTCTGCACCATTTTACCTTTGTCTGATGAAGGGTTAACACCCGAAAGCGCTTACCTCTCAGAAGTTTGTATGTTTTTTATGGCAGAGTTTTATTAAATTTTTGGATACATAACAGCACCGTTCCAGAGTTCTTTTGTTTTTGTGGCTTCTTAATCGTTGTTCTCTGGTTGGGGTATCAGCACCAAGCATTTGTTTTTTGGTTGCTGTTTTCTGATGCAGCTGTGACCAAAGCTGCAGTCATAGGTTCATAGGTAGGTACTAAGCTATCGGCCCAAGGGCCTAAGTAAGCCTAGCCCACAACATTCCCTGGCTTATGCCACCCAAGAAAATTATTTTCCTGTGCCCCTGTTGAGTAGAGCCACAGAAGTGATCCCTGGGGTGTATTTCCTATTTCCCATCCACTCATCAAGATTTTTCTTGAAGAGTGCTAATGAGGGACTTTGTTTGACATAGATGGGTAGCTTGTTCCAGAGTATGAGAAGTCTCTGGGACAGGAATTTATCCCTCCAGCATGTCCTGTTTATTGTGGTGACAAGGTTTAGGTCCCTAGAGTGTGTAGCTTGGAGGGATTGGGATTTCTTTAGGTGTAGCATGTCCAACAGCTCTGGGTTTGACATAGCTTTATATGTTAGGCAGAGATCACATCAGAGTACGTGATATGCTACGGAGTAAAGCTGGAGATTTTTGAGATGGTCAGTGTAGGACATCTGTCTGAGGCCAGTAATCCTCTTTGTGAGGTACTTCTGTGGCCTTTTTAGCTGCTGCAGATGTCTTGTGAGGTACATTCCAAAAGGGGTATTGTACTCCATAATGGGTCTGAGTGTCGAGTAGAGGGGAACAATTACCTCTTTTTTTCCTGGATGAGAACCCTTTTGTGATGAGGTGTGCAACATAGAAGGATTTCCTGACTACTGTGGTGAAGTTATTATCAAAGTAGAGACTACTGTCCATCTGGGTCCCAAGGTCTCTTACCACACATTCAGCATTAAGTAGACTGCTGCCTATGTGGTAGTTCATGGGTACAGAGTTTTTACCAAAGGGGATGACAATGCACTTTTTGACATTCAGCTTCAGGCCATGGCTATGACACCAGGCACCTGTCTAATTAAGGCCCTCCTGTAGGATGTTCACATCATTTGGGGACTCGACTATGGCTCCTAGTTTGCAGTCATCTGCGAACTTCATTAGCCAAAGGCCTTCTGTGTTAGCCTGCTCTTCAGAGAAGTAAATACCAAAAAGGAGGGGTCCCAAGACTGAACCCTGTAGTACTCCACTTGTCACTGGTTTGAAGTCAGATTTGGAGTCTGCAGCTTTTAGAGTGTGGGTTCTGTCAGTGAGCCAGCTGGCAATCCATCTTGTGACATAGGGATTTATACCTAGTTTAATGAGTTTAGCTATAATTCCAGAATGGGGGATGGTATCGAAAGCCTTGGCAAGGTCAAGATAGGCTGTGTGAACCACCTTACCCTCGTCTACGGATTTGGTGACTACCTCAAAGAAGTTGATCAGGTTCAGGAGGCATGATCTGCCTTTCACAAACCCGAAATGGGTGAGGTCCAGAGTTTGGAGGTTACCAATGTCTTTGTTTATGAGTTCCATGATGATACTTCCATGGCCTTGCAGACCAGGCTCATCAGGCTAATAGGGCAATAGTTCCTGGTATCAGTGGTGGTTCTGCCTTTGTGGAGTGGAATCACTGTTGCTTTGTGCCATTCAGTGGGCACAAAGCCTGACGTGAGGCTATGATTGAAAATGGTGCTTAGGTGAGAGCCAGTTCATTCTGAAGTTCATGTAAAATGCAGCCTGGGATGTTGTCCGGTCCCATAGATATTGTGTTTTTGGCTTTAGAGAGTGCAGCTTTTACCTGCATAGTTGTGATTACAGGGACTCTGCATTCTTCCTGTATAGATATGGGCCCTTTAGGGGGTGAGAGGGGGTAAAGTTAGCACTGAACCTATCTGCCAGGATGTTGGCAATATCAGTTGGTTCTGTAATTTTCATGCAGTTGTGCTGTAAATAAGAGCAGATCTGGGTGTTGCTATTGAGATTCTTGGCATAGTTATAGAATGCTTTGTGGTTGTCCTTAGAATCAGTGGTGATTTTGTTTTCATAGCTAGCTTTGGAGGATCTTATAAGGGATTTCAGCTTCTTGCTGAGGCTGACCAGGGAGCTCCTCCACTCATGGGATTTCACTCTCTTTTGCAACACTTTCTTCCTTCTGTTATAGAGTTTGTTTATGACAGGGGACCACCGGATTGGCTTCCCTTTTTGGAGGATAGCATCTTGGTTCTGTTTGGGATAGCACGATCCATGCACTTGTGTAAGTGCTTATAGAGTGCATTTGTGTAGGCTTCAGTAGTTGCAACTGTATTGTCCATCTGCATGGGTGTCATGAAGTTCGCCACTTCTGTCTTAAGAAGCATGAAGTTGGCTTTGGGGAAATTTTTTACTGTGGTTTCCTTCGTAGGGGGTGGGGGCAGAATGTGGATAGCTTATGGTCGGATCTGACCAACGAGGAGTTGACTTCAGGTGTGGAACACCAGTCACTCATGTTGGTAATGACCAGGTTTAGGATATTGTTGCCTCTGGTGGGGGTGTGGATAAGTTGATCCAGGGCATTGGAATTTATGAATAACAGAAAGCGTTGAGCGAAAGAGTTGTTACATGAGTAGTTTTCCCAGTTAATGGTGGGGTAGGTGAAATCGCCCATTATTAGGGTGTTTGGTTGAACCGTAATATTTTCCAGTATATCAAGAAAAGAGGAGCTAGAATCCTGGGGCATGGTGGGGGATCTGTAGCAAGCTACATTTTGGATTTCAGTTTTGCCCAGAGTTAGTTGCACTTGGATAACCTCGGATGCATTATGCTGAGCAACAAGCCTGGAGGTGTGGATATCCTTAATGAATATGGACACACCTCCGCCTATGGTGTTCCAGTCCAGGTTAGATGGCCAAAAAGTGTGGTATGAGTTATAACCTGGTAATGTAGGGGTGCTCTCTGGAGCCTTGAACCAGGTCTCAGTCACTGCACAGATATCGATGTTCTCCATTTTAAGGAGTGCCTCGAGGGAGTGCATTTTGAGATTTAGACTTCTAGCACTAAGTAGCATTACCCTCAGTTTTTGCTTGCCTGTTCCTGTTACAGTGGTGAATCTGTCTAATGAACCTTGTCTAAAAAAGGCACTATAGGGGCGGCAAGAGCATTAGCCAGTATCTGGAATCCCAGCGGTGACAGGTGCAGGCCATCTCTGGCAAAGCATCGCAGTCTCTCAACCATGTCGTCCCAGGCAGACAGATACTGGATCCCCTTAGAATGACACCAGAAGCTTAGCTAATTGTTGAAGTCAATTACTTTGTCCTTGTACTGTGGGATCATTCTGAGTGAGGGCAGGATGCTACTCAGGGCTAGGGTCATACCTGCCTGGGCTACAAGATCAGAGAGCTCTTCCATGTCCCTTTTCATGTAGTCCAGGGAGGTATGTATCAGGTTGTTTACACCAACATGGACAATGACAAAGTCATGTTTGTACTTGTTGTAGAGTGACCTGAGTGCATGCGTTATGTGGCAGATCCTGGCAATCGACAGGCAGCTGACAGTAACCTTCTCCTTGTTTATCCTGGTGAGTGGGACATCGGTGTGCCTGACTATAGAGTCACCTATGACTAGTGTGTTGGGTACGTTGTTTTGCCTTATGGGCTGTGATTGAGTGATACACTGAGTCTGTGGACTATGTGTCATCTGGGTTGTGTTGGGAGGTGGAGGTTGCTTCCATTTCTGCTTTGGAGGTCTCTGTTGCTTGAGCAGATTATTATTGAGAGCCTCCACGAATGTTTTTGTGTTTCTATGTGTGGATTTTGGTGGAGTAGGTTTAGTGGGACTATGTGATTAGTGTGGTGTGGTGCAAGTGTTTACCTTCTCCTCCTGACTGTCAAGTTCAATCTTGGTTGGAGAGAGCTTTACCTCCAATTTAGCTAGATAAGTGCATCTCTCACAGGTTGTAGTGTTAGATGATAGGAGGAGATGGTTGTCTGTGTACATGAGGCAATTGCTACATTGCCACAAGATGCCCAGATTTATCAGATAGATAGGAGAGAACACTAGGAGCTGACCCTTGGACATGCCTGAATAAAAAACTATTTTCCTCTAGACAAGTGAGGAAAGTGAGTACCAGAGCTGTTTTTTTCTAAGCAAGTGAGGAAAGTAAGTACAAAAACTGTTTTCTTCTAGGTAATGAGGATGTTTGAGTGCTGTAGTAATTTGTAGCTTATTTAGTGCTAACAACAAGTTCTGAATAAGTGCTGAGCACGAATAAGCAAATTCAAGTGCTAAAACTAAGAATATGTATCTGGACTAGAGTAGTTACAGGAAAGAAACAAGTGCAAATGCAGGCTTTTAAATCAGAAAGTTGAGAGAGATGGAAAATTGCCCAAATGACCAATAACTACAATTTCTGGGCCAGAAACCACTCCTTATGTGGTAGATAGGTTACCTAGTGCTTACCACTCCCACTGATAAGCTTGCAGGCTTCCCTCCTACACAGAAAGACTTGGGGGGGCTCAGAAGCGTACAAACAGTCCTGGATACAGCAAATCTGTATCTGGACTAGACTTGTTACAGGAAAGAAACAAGTGCAAATGCGGGCTTTTAAATCAGAAAGTTGAGAGAAATGAAAAAAACTGCCCAAACAGCCAGTAACGATAATTTCTGGGCCAGAACCACCCTTTATGTGGTAGGCCCTGCCTTAGTCAGGATTCCATGCACCAGTCCCCCAGCCTGGCACATCTCAGCCAGCTGGCTCCTTGTCAGCTCTCCGTACTCTTGTGCTGACATGCTGCCTGCTCTCCCTGACTATCTAAGCTAACAAAAGAAATAAAACAATTGTGATCTGAACTCTGAGTATTCACTGCATGGCTGATTTAGAGTAGAAAACACCTTCAGTGATCACTGTACACAAGCTACAGGAATTCACTCTACCCATACCACTATAAGCCAATTAGTATTTGTCAACCAATTAATATGTGGTGTGGATATCCCACCACTGCCAAACAATTAATATGAGATGCCCGTACACTGGCCGAGAAATCAAGGAGCTTCAATCCTCACCACTAACATCAGTGAGGGGCGTCCATAAAGGGAAAGGCTAATAAATACACATGCAGTAAAGTACAATTTCCCTTAAGAGCACACGGAGATCACAATCAGTCTGGAGCTAATTTCTCTCTTTCTTTCCAGGTCCCCAATAAGACTCCCCACTAGCTCAGCCATAGGATCCAGATCTCATCCTAGTGGGCAAGCTAAAACCTCCGGCACCCTCTATGTCCAACTAGTGCTTTGTGTCCCTGCCCAAGTAGCTGACACACATACTTTGAGATAAGAGTTTATACAACCACACAGACACTCCTGGGGAATGCTGGCACAGGTTCTCCAGCTGTGCCTCTTTTCTGCCCAGTCTAAAAGGTAGTACCAGCTGCCACCACACACTAATATTTATCAGCTCCTCAAAGGCCCTTAAAAGGGTGTCCAATTATTACTGTGCAATATTATTATCCAAATGATAAGTGTGACCTCACAGTCAAGACCTATTTGGAATGACTTGGTACAGCAACACTATATACATGCAATGTACTCTTAGAGCTTAAATTATCTGTACACAAAACAGCCACAGTTGAAAGGTTTAAAATTATTTAACAATGAATAATAAAAACACAAAACAATACTTCTTACTACACAGTGCTAGTCAAGAGTTCAGAAATCACAGAGAAATACTTAAAATAATATTGTAGAAAAGTTCTAACATCAACACAGAAAAACACTTAGTTTAATATTCCTAATGCCTAGCTACTTCTAAGAGAAAACACAGTTGTAAATAACTTACATATAGAAAAAGGCAGTACTGGTGATGTTGGATATTCTCAAGACAAATAAACCAAAGAACGCACAAAGGTATACTCCAAGCTGAGACAGTTTTATTAAGTGCTTTCAACAACAAATTACGTTTGACTTCTTCAGAATTCAGAATGTTCTCAAGACAAAATGCTCAGAGCTGTCTGATTCTCTCTCTTTAAACTGATAACACAGAGCTGCTTCACATAACATCATTCTTCACACTTCTCTGGTGTTCCCAGGCTAACAGAAACTACATTTGCATTGTTTACACCTGGTCAGAAACCAGAGCAATAAAGGACATTTATACATGCAAATTCTAGCCATTACCTCTGGTCTTAAAACAACAGGCAGTATGCCTCCCTCTATACATATCGGCTCTGAATTTTGACTTTAAAGACAGTCATAAAATGCTTGACTTAGCTTTCTTACAGCAGAGTGCATTGTTGTTACATTTTTGCAGTTCAATATCCAATCCAGTCTTTTCACATTTAAGAGACTAAGCCTGCGGCTTACATTAATATTTACAGATGACAGAATTATCTGCAAAATTTTATCTGGCTAGGCTGGCAGCCTTCACCTATCTTCACAGTAGCATTTCTTTTTTTGTAGCTATAGCTATAATGGGTAATCCATATTCAAGCTGAGACCAGTGCACTGTTTTGCCTATGGCAGCTTTGGCTGGCTTGGACAGAACAGGCGATAGCTTGTTCATCCAGAACAGTAGCGCGTTGATCTTTTTGTTTGTGTTTTGAATGTGTAGTGGAAAGTTAAGGAGACTGGTCTATGCATTAATAATAATTATGATTATTATCATAATCTATCATAATAATTATTACAATGTTAATTATAGTTATCAACAATAATTATATCAACAATCATAATGTTAATAATAATTATAAAAATAACTATAATGATCAACAATTATAATGTTAGTGTAGAAAACAAGTGGGCCATGAAGCATTAGAACAGAACCATGGAGGTGTGATACTTCACTGTTTACAAAAATGCACTGAAAGTGAATTGTGGACAAACCATTATATACATATGTGCGTTACAACTGAACTGTGGTATATGAAGCAATACTGTTTATAGATGTGCACTGAAACTGAACTGTGGAATGTAATGCGGCATTGTTTACAGTTATGTAATAAACGTGATCAATGAAACATGAAGCAGCATTGTTTACAGTTGCTGCCCATTAGAAGTGAGCCATAGAGAATGATGTACCACTGTTTACAGACACATACTAATAACAATCCACATAAAGTGGCACAGCATTTTTAAAGAGGTGCATTGGATGTGAATCATGCAATGTGAAGCAGGATTGTTTACAGACCTGCATTAGAAATGAGCTGGGCTGTTTGTTGAAAGAAGACTTTTTATCCTGGTGAAATCCTTACATCTCATCCATGTGGTGGTTCTCTTCATGCTCACTTGTGTATGACTCTTCACGGCATTCTCTGTGCCATGTTGTTCTGCAGCCTTGCTACAAGTATATTGTTTTTCAACATCCAAAAAACATCATGCACTATGACATTGAACATTTCACCACTGAAGGGATCATTACTGCGAAATCCATGTTAAAAACATTGTTCCAAAGCAGGAACTCAGATATGAGGTTTGTCCCTTAGCACATTTAGTGCAGAAGGCCATACTAGGGCACTTCCTGCAAGGTAATGCACACCAGAACTGTGATTGGGAATCACTCTCACATAACTGCATAATCAATCCCTGAACAGCAGAAAAGGATAAGAAGATGAGAAAATGGTGACATCAACTCCATCTTCACAAGCTGAGAAGAAGAACAGATTCAGTACCTACAGCTTTGTTTGTCATACCTCAACAGCAGGAAAATACATGTCATAAAGTACTGAAGGAAAGACTTGTTGAATTCCTGGAAACTAATAGCCTCTGGGATGAATACCAGTAATGGCTTTTAGCCAGTTGATCCTAGCAATATAATGCTTTCCATTTCTGCAACTGGGTATCATCAGTGGTAGTCAGGTCACAATCAACATATTTGTGAACAACATTAAACTGGGGAGGATGGAGACAATATCATGCACAAAAAGCACCTACAGAGGGGTCTCAGCTAAATATATAATGGGAGCTGTGTTTTTCAAAGTTCAGTGCCATGCAGTGCAGTTTATACATCAGGACGAACATCCCAAGAAATAAAAAAAAAAAAAAAAACCACTACCGAGATACAACTCATACCATACGTTTCGGCCACAGAACATGGACTGAAACACAAAAGGAGGGGGTGTATCCATATTCATCAAGGATACCTACACCTCCAGGTTAGTGGCGCAGCATGATACCTCTGAGATCATCCATGTGCAACTAACATCGGGCAAATCTGCAATGCAAATTGTGGCCTGCTACAGATCACCCTCCATGACCCAGGACCACCACTCCAGGTTTCTGGAGACAATAGAAAACATGAAGGTTCTGCCAAACACCCTGATATTGGGCAATTTCAATTACCCTACCATTCACTGGAAAAACTACTTGAGTACAAACTCCCAGGCCCAGCTCTTCCTGGAATTCATGAACTCAAATGCCCTGGATCAGCTGGTAAACTCCCCTACCAGAGGTGAAAACATATTGGACCTGGTCATCACCAACATGGGCGACAGGTGTTCCACACCGGAGGTCAACCCGTCACTGGTTAGATCAGACCATAAACTAATCACTCTGGATGTCCACACCCCACCACCACCCACAACTAAGGAAATCACAGTAAAAAACTTTTCTAAAGCAAACTTCACCTTACTTAAGACAGCAGTGGTAAGTTTCACAGCCCCCACGGTAAAGGATAACGGTGCCCAAGATGCAGAAACCTTTAAAAATGCACTCTGTGAGCACCTGGAGTGCATGGATCATGCCATCCCTAGCAAAACCAAGACTCACTCCGCTAAGAAGGAAACCAGTTTGGTGGACCCCTGCAATAAACAGGCTATACAATAGAAGGAGGAAACTAGTTCAGAAAAAAAGCAAATCTCAAAAAGGAAAGACATCCCTGATCAATATCAATAAAAAACTGATGTTCCTCATGAAATCATCCAAGGCTAACTTTGAAAGAAAAATAGCCAAGGATTCAAAAGATAACCACAAAGCCTTCTTTAGCTATATTAAGAATCTAAGTAGCAACTCGCAGATATGCACTGAACTAGTGCAAAATAGCACAAAATATACTGAACCTACTGATATTGCCAACATCCTGGCAGATAGATTCAGTGCAAACTTCACCCCCCTCTCACCTCCAAAAGGGCCCACAATAATACCAGAAAAGTGTAGTGTCCCAAAAATTACAGACGCACAGGTGAAAACAGCCTTTTCAAAAGCCAAAAACACAGCGTCAGTGGGACCAGATGGTGTCCCAGACTGCATCTTGCACGAACTATAGAATGAACTAACCCCCCACCTAAACACACTGTTCAACCTCATCCTCTCCACAGGCTATGTGCCCATAGAATGGCACACAGCAAAGGTTATTCCTCTTCACAAAGGAGGGGCCACAATTGACCCTGGTAACTATTGCCTCATAAGCCTGACTAGCCTGGTCTGCAAGGCTATGGAGTGCATCATCATAAAACTCATTAACAAAGACATTGGGAACCACCAAACACTTGACCCGACACAGTTTGGCTTTGTTAAGGGCAGATTATGCCTACTAAACCTGGTTGACTTCTTTGAGATAGTCAACAAGGCCATAGACGAGGGAAATGTGGTTCACACAGCCTACCTTGACCTCACCAAGGCTTTCAACACCATTCCCCACTCGGGTATTACAGAAAAACTCACCAGCCTGAACATAAACCCCTACGTCATGAGATGGGTTGACAGCTGGCTTACAGACAGAACTCACACTGCAAGAATAGTGGGCTCCAGCTCCGACTCTAAACCAGTCACAAGTGGTGTCCCGCAAGGCTCGGTACTGGGACCCCTACTGTTCAGCATATACTTCTCAGAAGTACAGGCAAACACAGGAGGACTATGGCTAACCAAGTTCACCGATGACTGCAAACTGGGAGCCATAATTGACTCTCCGGCTGACACGGACATCCTCCAAAAGGGCCTTAATGAGACGGACACCTGGTGTCAAAGTCATGGCTTCAAGCAAAATGCCAAAAAATGCATAGTCATCCCATTTGGGAACAATAAAATACCCACAAATTACCAGATAGGTAGCAGCCCCCTTAATACAGAAGAGGTAATAAGAGATCTGGGGACCCAGGTAGATAGTAATCTCTCCTTTGACAATCATATTTGCCAAAGTAGTTAGGAAATCCTTCTATATGGTCCATCTATTTACTAAAGGGATCGCATCTAGAAATAAAGAGGTTATAGTGCCCCTCTACTCATCACTCATTAGACCCATCATAGAGTACAATGCCCCATTTGGGATGTACCTCAAAAGACACTTCCAACAGCTGGAAAGACCACAAAAGTATATCACCAAGAGGATTACTGGTCTCAAACATATGTCCTATGCAGCCCAACTGAAAAAACTCTGGCTGTACTCAGTGGCATATCGCTTACTCAGAGGTGATCTCTGCCTGACTTACAAAGCCATGTCCAACTCAGAATTGATGGACATGCTCCACCTAAAGAAATCTAAGTCACTGCAAGCCACGCAGTCTAGTGAGCTAAACCTTGTCACAACAATAAATAGAACATGCTGGAGGGATAGATTCCTGTCACATAGACTCCCCATACTTTAGAACAAAGTTCCAAATTACATCAGGCAGAGCCCCTCACCAACACTCTTCAAGAGAAACCTTGATGAGTGGATGGGTAACAGAAAATACAGCCCTGGGATCACTTCATTGGCTCTGCTTGACAGAGGATCAGTTAATTAATCATTGGGGTGGTGAAAGCCGACACACTCTGGCTAGGCTTATAAATGCCTTCGGGCAGATAGCCTAGTACCTACCTATGAACCTGTGAACCTATCTGGGGAGAGGGCAACAAACCAGGCAGTACCAAGCAAGAGAAATCCTGGGGAGACCCAACCATTGCAGAAATGAACCATAAGCACTCCAGGATAAAACAGTAGTGCCAGAACAGCAGACAACTGACTTGTTAAATCTATTATTTTATCACTATTTCTAAATGATGTGAATATGATAATGGTTACCCTGCATGACTTGCCCCAAGCCTTGTCTGATTACTTTTTCTGTCAGTTTAGTTCTCCCTTTCCACTTCTGTAACATTTTCCTTTTTGTGTTATGTCTCTTCCTGTATCATGTTTCTGCTACTTTTTAACTATTTTACCCTTTTATAGCTGTCCTCTACCACTGCCACGAACATTTACCTTCTTCCTTCAGTCTGCATATTCCTATCCATGTCACACCCACTTATACTAAAATTATATTATTTCTCCAGCCTTACTCTCTTTGGTTCCCTGCCTCTTCTCTTCTATGTCCTTAGCTCCTCCTCTTTCCTCCTCCTCCCCACCTAACTCCACCCCTCTTCTGTTTATTCCTCCCTGCCATTTTTTTTCTTGCTCTTGCCTCATTGCCCACAGCCTCTGGACTCTGTTTCTTGACACCCTCTAGACTCCCTTTGTCTACTCACAGTTTGGTACTTGTCAGGTGTTCTTTAGCTTACTTTGTTGTAAAATTATTTTCTTAAATACCCCTCAGTTTTGGGGAAGAGCTGTGGCTCGTATAACAAATATTTGTATAACAGGTGTTAACTGGTACATAGTAGCAGTATATAGGTATAGTCTGAATGCATCACTGAACTCTTTTTTTTTCATTTCCTGTGCTTTTTTATATCTAGTCATATAATCACAATTTAATTCTTCATTTAATTGTAACTGTTACTGTTATAAAACTGACAGCCTGATTCCAAAACACTTGCTCTCAGTGTAAGTGACAACTTACATTGACAGCAAGTTGACAGCAGATGTTTTGGAATCTGGCCACCAGTGTAAGCCTGTTTACAGATAGGCCTTACTCCAAAGTAAGTTACTTACATTGACAGAAAGTCTTTCACAATGAGGGCAAGAGTGTTTCATATCTCTCTTCTAATTGTATACCAAACATAGCCCCTGCCAATGTGGAATTTCCCATTTAACAAACACAAATAAAAAGTTAAAAACTAAACAAGATGCTGTGATGAATCTAGGAAGTAGGAAGGAGATCTTGCCTTTCTACAGGTCCCAGTTAAGGCAACAGCTAGAAGACTGTTCTGCTATGAAAATCAGAGTGATAAACCCCAAGCATCAGAAATATTGAAAACTAATGCTTTAAAATCAAAAGGATGAAAAAGTAAAGTGTTAAGTGTTTTTTGCAGTTAAGACAAGCCCCCTGTGCCCCTTGTGGAGGTATTGCCAGCTATGCCAGGGAAAGTACCGCAGTGGATGTGTAACATATGCCAGCACAGCTAGCTGAAATTTTGTAAAGAATTATATGTCATTTGTATAGCAAACTGATTTGTACAGATGTTTATATTGAAAAATGTACCAACAGTGGGTCCTGACTGTATGGTAATCGATTAAATGTATAAGTTTTAACAGACAATACTGGAAGAGAAGAGGTTAATCTCAGTCCAGAAAACTTTGCAAAATAGTAAGAAATTAAATTACTTAATTTAGGCCATAAAGATTATCCCCCGGATTCTACAAGCCTTGCATGACATGCAGGATTAGTGGAGGAGCTCCAGCAGGCAATATGTCTGCTGTGTGATCCAGGAATAACCTGTAGGGGCGTGCATGAGAGCTCCTGCACTAGTCCTGCATAGACTCAGCCCCTGTATGCAAATTACTCCATTTGCAGGAAACATCCATGCAAATTAGGTGAATTTAGGATCCAGGAAGCTGGAAACCATCCATGCAGGACTAGTGTAATCTGCAGAAATGTACTCCGCCAGTAACAGAGTACATTAACGCAAATTACAAAACGGAGCCATGACAGCTCCAAATAAAGGATGGATATCATGTATAAAGCATGTCAATGGCCAACTATAATGCCATTGGCATGGAAAACACTTGGAAAAAAAATCAACTTTTATTTTTTTTAGCTGATCTTGGCTGTTTAAGCATGCTGCAGTGGTGATAAAACGTGATCGGGGGGAAAATAAGAAAATAAACCCAAAATAAGCATTCTGACTAAAATCACTATTCTGCCATTATACCCAATGGCTGGCAGAAGACAACATGGCCAATGAATAGTGGTTGCTAAGGGGGAAGGCTCAGTGTGGGACATATAACTATGCATTAGCAGGCAATCCTATGCAAATGAGGGGAATGATAGTGACCCCAGATTTCCCCTGCATGCTAGTCAGCTCCCAACAGTGTAAGAGCAGGAATAGCTTGGTGCAAGCCTAGGAGTTAGCTAACATCATAGGGGGTGTGTCAGGCATTCTGTAAGCAGATTGGAGCCCTGTGGCTCGGGTTTGCTCCAAGCTTAGCACAGCTAAGCAAGGGGGTCTGTCTGAGGTTGCCTAGCACTCTTTACATTGCCGAAGTAGGTGTGTGTGCCGTGCACCGGGTTTTAAAGGAAAAAAAACGTTAACCAGGAAATAGCAGCTCTGTGCACATTTGAGCATTGTGTTAGCGTGGTGTGCCCCTGGCTTAAACAGGAAGGCAATGGGAATGGAAAACAGCAGTAGGAAGGTAATTTAGGAGAACTAGCAATGCTGGCAAGTGAAATGTATCAGAATCAGCCAATTACACGGGCAACAGACCAGCCCAGCCCAGAACGCTACTATAAACTATGCAAACACCTTTCCCTCTGGTTTTTCCCATACTCTACACAACAGGTGTATACAAGCGGGGAAGTTTTAACAAACAAAACAACAAAATAATAGGTGCTGCAATAGCTGTCATACCACAACATGTGGAAGAGGCTGAGGGTGGTGAGGATGTGAATGCTGTCAACCAACCCACAGTGAGGAGACAGAGAAGAGTGTACAGACCCAGGGTACCTACCAGAAGCTACATGAGCTGGAGATAGTGGTGCACTATAGGGTGGACAGGGACCTCTTACAGCAAATTGCTGAGCTCTGTCGGCCACACCTGACACACAGAACTAACAGAGGGGAACCCATCCCAATGGATACCAAGGTATGTGTAGGCCCAAGAATACTAGCTACAGGTACCTTCCAAAGGCCAACTGGGGATATGATGGGGATTTCACAGGCATCAGCATCCAGGATACACCACCATTTCCTGGATGCCATGTCAGCACATGCTGGTAAGCACGTATATTTCCCCAACACCCGTGAGGCTTTGGCAATATGCAACTGTTCCACCAAATAGCAGAATACCCTGAGGTAGTGGGTGCTATAGACTGCACGCACATATGCATCAAAGTACCACCCGGTGAGTGGGATAGGGTCTACATTAACCGCAAGGACTTCCCCTCCATCAACTGCCAGGTCATGTGCGATGCCCAGGGCATAATAATGAATGCGTGTGCTGGCTGCCCTGGAAGCTATCACAATTCCCACATCTGGCATCTGACACAGCTGTACCAAAGATTTGCCAATGGGGACATCCCTTACGGTCACCTAGTGGGGGATGCTGGTTAAGCACTGGGGCCGTGGCTGATGACACCCATCAGAAATGCACACACACCCAAACAAGAACTCCATAATGAGGCACACGCACAGACCAGAATTATAACAGAGCATGTGTTTGGGGTGCTCAAGTCACAGTTCCAGTGCCAGGGCACATCCGGTGGAGCCTTGCAGTACACACCAGCTACATGTACCCAAATTGTCATCGTATGTGCCATGCTACACAATATGATCCTGCAGAAACAGCTGCAGCAGGAACAGCACGGGGCAGGGCCACACAGCCCCCCACCATTGCCAAGGCCTGCACAGGCACAGAGTGACTTGGAGGAGGAACAACCTGAGCGAGTAGGCAGAAAGAGGCATGCCCAGTATGCCCTGGCATTGGCAAAGAGGCAACACTTAGCACATACACTGATACAGGAGGGACCCAGGGAATGACACCTCTCTCTGACTTGCACATACAGTAAAAGAGATGCCAAACATGACACTACCTGTGCTCAACCATGTGCAGGGAGTATACTATGTGCATCTGACACTGGCAGCTCTACAGCACCACCCTTAATACTGTGACATCCACAAGGTAAGTCACTCAACCTACCAATTGCCAAATGGAGTAAAATGTGTTGTTACCTGTATCTTTGGTATGGGTGTGAGCATGCAAGAGAATCGGGTGGCTGAATGGTATGCCAGTAGATAGTAGACACCTATAGTGGCACCATGAGATCTGTAACAAATACTGGTGTCACCATAGTAGCCAGTACTACATAGGGTGACAAAACCCACTGCAGGAAATATGCTGGGCCACATGTGTGTCCATATGACTCACACATGCCAGTCAGGGAGGTTCACATACCCAACAACAGTCTCAGTCAGCAGGACAGGTGTAGACAAACACAAACAAAGGCTGTGCTATGGCCTCTGAATGATGCCTATGGGTAAGCCCCCCCAGGCCTACACAGACAGACAACAGCAGGTCAGGCAGTGAGATGTTAGTTCTGAAGGGTAAGAAGTCAGAAACTAATATGTAGGTCTATCAAAGCTAAAACCTGTAGTACACTGATATGCCTCTAGTCAGCAGGATAGGTTAGAATACAGAATGAAATGGAGTACCTAACATATCAGTACAGTCATAGCAAATGTGTACGTGTCAGGTGTGCCCCCCCAATCCTGTGTAGAAATGTAGTAACAGTCAGGTGTGCCCCCCAATCCTGTATAGAAATGTAGAAACAGTCAGGTGTGCCCCCCCCCCAATTCTGTGAAGAAATGTAGAAATAGTCATCAGGTGTTCCCCTCAATCCTATGTAGAAATATAGAAACAGTCAGGTGTGTCCCCCCACAATCCTATGTAGAAATGTAGTAACAGTCAGGTGTGCCCCCCACTCCTATGTAGACATGTAGAAACAGTCAGGTGTGCCCCTTCCCTCAATCCAGCATAGAAATGTAGTAACAGTCAGGTGTGCCCCCTCCCAACCACTGTGTAGAAATATAGAAAAAGACAGTTGTGCTCCCCCCAACCCTACTTAGAAATGTAGTAACAGTCAGGTTTGTCCCCGAAACCTATTTAGAAATGTAGTAACAGTCTGGTGTGCCCCCCAATCTGATGTATACATGTCGTAACAGTCAGGTGTGCCCCCCCCAACCCTATGTAGAAATGTAGTAACATGTATGTGTAGCTACAATACCAGTGGAGCACAGATGCAGAGAGGTGGCCAAGGTAGCAGGATAGGTTGTAGCATCTGCACAATATGCAGGTATGTGTGTGTTAGGTTGGTATGTGTTTCATATTGTGTGAGAGTGGTCAGTATGTATGTATGCATGTTGAGGTAAGACCTGGTGGCCATTGTGCACTACTGCTGATGACAGGGACAAGTCCTCACAACTGCAGTGACAAAGACAATACCCACCAGTATAACACATGCTAGCAGTAAAAACAAAGAATAATGCTCACTACACTCTGTTAGCCTGATAATAAACAAGACTTATAAAATACAACAAAAAACCAGGCTTAAATAGTGGGAAGTATACTTGCTGTGTTCAATTCAAGTCAGTCACAAAAGGTAACCAAATGTTCCACAAAAAGAAACAAAGCTGTAACCTACAACCCGCTTTACTTTGCGAACTCTTAATCCAATAAAAAAGAGTCAAAATCACCATAGAGTGTTCATTCGAACCTACTCATCCACTGGGCAATAGCTTGTAAAAAACACGCAGCCAGCATGTAAAAATAAATCCAAGCGTCCAGTAGAAACCACGTTTATTAAAATAATTAGAACACAGGGCTAGCGCTTTCAACGAATCTTCATCAGGCCACTAACAAACAAACATACTAGCATCCCTTTTATAGCAAAATGCTAGAGTCAACTACTGATGTCACATCCTGTTTGGACATACTGAGGTCAACTCTGATGTCACATCCTGTTATACATAAAATATTTAAACTGACATCACTTTTGTAGTAAGATGCTACAAACAACTCTGATGCCACATCCTACTAAATATAAAATCTTATAAAATGTTTTAAATCATTTAAAATATTTAAAATATATATGCAGACATTTTGTAAACAGTGTACAATAAAAATGTTCTAAAATAACATTTCACCCTACTTTAACTGCTGCTGCATGTAACATTCAAAATGTTTTAAAATAATTTAAATATCTATGTAACCATCTCATAGACAGTATGCAGCAAATAAGGTGTTTCACAATTACATACTATCTGCCTATAAATACTGCACTTATATGCATACTAGTAACAAAAATGGCACGCATGTTTAGTATTTAATAATAAGCGATAATCCCATTTGAAATACTTGTATGTATAAATACATGTTTAAAATAGGGATCAAATAAATAAAGATATTAATATCTACACATGAGCTATTTAGCATAATTATAACTGTACAAGAATGATCATTCAAAAGACTGCATCTAAAATTTGTACAGCGTGTGCTTCTAATTATCATAATATCTGTAACAGCATATATCATTCACAACAGCTATGTGTTCACGCAAAGATGTTGATAACGGCTGATATTATAAACATAAAAATATATGAGACTGAATGTGCAAAATCAGGTGAAATATGTGTGCTGGATGAAAGAGGAATACAAGGTATATCAGCATCTTTCATAACAATTGGCCCCTAATAAGCCTGCAGAGTAAAATACAGAGACAACGATGGAGACAGAAATGGAAAAATGTGAGGTATGAAAATGTTATAAATATAAAAGTAAAACCAGCCAGAAGTTAATAAAGGGTGGCAAAGGGGTGAAAAGCTTCAATGAAGTTTCCTAGCTTTAAGTATAGGTTTGATGGAGACTCTGTCATTGAGGCCTGGGTACAAATCAGCCCTAAGCCTGATGATCCATTTGGCCTCTATCTGTTCCGTGGTGTTAAAAATATCTCCTCTTCTACGAGATAGAACATTGTTTTGAATTACTTGGAACAAAAAGCTATGTTGGGTAGATGTATTAATTACATGCCTAGACAGAGCATTTGAAGAACATCTGACTTTGATTTTATATAAGTGTCCCCTAATTCGGTCTTTAAACTTTCTGTCTGTCTTCCCTACATAAAACGCAGGGCAGTGTACACAGGTTGCCAGGTACACCACATGGCAGGTCTCACAAGTGGCAGAAACTGTGAAATGAAATTCTTGTCCTGTAATAGGATGATTGAATTTATCAGTTTCTTTAATGAATTTGCAATAATTGCATTTTTGACATTTTTTAGTCATTTTATGACTACTAGTTGTATTTATGTCAAACCTATTCGGACCACATAACATTCTGTGTAAATTCAACTTATTTTTATATGTAAATTTTGGTTCTTGGCTCAATATCTCAGAAATAACTGGATGTGTTAGCAAGATGTCCCAATGTCTTTGATATATGCTTTCAATGCTATTTACATCTTGTGTAAAATGTATCGGTATTCTGATAACTCCACTGCTAGTTTTGGTGATGCTACTATCATCTCGTTTACTAGAGAAGTAGGGAAAAGCCCTACCTTCTCTCAATTCACCTATGATACCTAAAGAAGCATCAACTTCTGTTACCGTGTAAGACCTGTCTATAAATTTATTCCTCAAGTCTTCTATGCCTGTTTTAAAGCATGAGTCATCAGAAAACAGCCTAGATACCCTCATGGCTTGACTTTTGACGATGTTACCAAAGACATGCTTAGGATGCATGCTGCTTCGATGGAGAAAGTTATTTCTATAGCAATCCTTCAAAAACTCCAGTGTTAAGTATACCATTTGGTAGTTGTTCAACATATACGTCTAAATAGGGTATGACATCTTTGGAATTAACCATAGAAAATCTTAAAAAACTGGTGTCTTGATTTCTTTTATCATAGAAAGACCTCAATTGTTCTTCATCACCTTTCCAAATAAGGAAGAGGTCATCTACAAACCTAGTGTAGAAAGAAACATTCTGACAAAATTCCTCCATCTGAAATAGAGAAGAAACTTCCCAGTAAGCCATAACCAGGTTGGCGTAGCTATTGGCACAAGAAGTGCCCATAGCTACGCCATCCCTCTGAAGATATAATTGACCATTAAACAAGAAAATATTATTTGTTAATACAATTTCCATCAATTCCGTGATAACTTCTATCCTTCCTTCGGAAGTCAGACCAAGTCAGGTACATCTAATATTAAGAGCAGATTTGAAGATGCTGTTACTAGTGACATTAATCCGAGGGCTTGAAACTCTAGTACAAGAAATGGAAGGAGATTTCCTTAAACTGAAACGCCTCCAGTTGCAGAGGCAACACTTCGAAGCATGCATTACTCGCAAAATCGTTCCAAGGGGTTTAAGGATCCTGAAGATGCCAACTACAGGTACTGTGTATAAAGATTTGTTATATTCATGGCAACAGTTAAACTTAGATACTAGCCTGAAGTACATGGAGCTAATGAACAATTACTTCTTACCTCATGAAACATCATTGAGGGAGAAACTACAGAAGCAACAGCAGAGCTTATCTACCATGTACCCTAGACCAGTGGTAGAAGCATCTATTGACAAAATGTTAGACAGCGTTTTCATTTATGAGAAAAAAACTGTTACAGCAAAAATGTGATAAACTTAGAAGGGACATAGACGATTTTAAAAAAGGCCATGTCTTTACTTGGCCCAGAGTGGAGAATGGAGCCAAGGTATGGAAGAACACACGCCTTCAAAATGAAATGAAAGACAATACCAATATTGGTCTGGCCAGAGATGGGCCAGATACCAATGCTGATGGTTCTAATGTTATTGTCATAGATAAACAGACAGGGGGTAAGAAAAATACCATTGTTACCACAGCAATAATACACCAGGATGGTACTAATGATACATGCTCTTCCCCCGCTGGTAATGTTCACAATATATCTGTATTTGAAGATGCTAATACAAGGATAGATATATGTGAGCATATAGAGAATGAGGACGATAATGTTAATAAGATTATGAATAAAAGTCTGAAAACAGTAGATAAAATTAGCCTAGGCATGGATGCCAAAACTAGATTCAATAGTATGAGTACCGAATCAGTCCCTTTCCCCATCCCCAATCAGTGGAGAGGGGGTGGGGGGGCAAGGGAACGGTCTATGAGCAGGGGAAGGCAGAAAAAGAGACCAGCAGGACCAGTACAGGCTGGTCCTACACTAAAAAAGATTTGGCAAGGGACCAAGAATCAATAGTGTGGAACATATCAAGCAAGCTTTTAACGGAAGAAGAAAAGTCTGTCTTGGAGAAGGGTCTAACGTTTATTCCCTCTAGTAGAAGCGATATCACAAATAGCATTATTGATTTGAAAATGTTTATACGGAACCTCCAAATGAAGGTTGATTTTCGTAATAGCACTAGTTTACCCCATCCGTTTAGAAAACCAAGTACTTACACTCCATGCAACCACCCACTTATCGAGGCTTATTCGAAACTTGTTGAGCAAGGATTATATGAAAATGATGCAAATAATAGAAAAAAGAGATGGTTTGGCAATCTGAAACCAGTACAAAGGAAAGCACTTAATGGCCTGAAAGATGATAGGACCATTATGATAAGACCAGCCGACAAAGGTGGTCCTGTAGTTATCATGGATATGGAATTTTATATTGATAAAATGTGCAATATGCTGGATGATTCTGTCTTTTATTTGAAAATCAATGATATTAGAGTGAATAGGATCATATCAGATGTTTCTAGTAGATTAAATGTTATGTTGAATGAGGGTAAAATTAATCAAGAATTATTCACATACCTTGTAGTGGAACATCCAACGATACCCATTATACAGGGAATGCCCAAGATTCACAAAAATGGCTTGGATCCACCTATGAGGCCAATTGTTGCAGGGAAGGGCTGGATCACCGAGCCGATTTCCATCTATTTAGAGTCCTTATTAAGACCCATAGTGGACAAGTACACACACATACTGAAAGATACTAAACAATTCCTAATTAAACTTTATGAGAATACCTCGGTGAGTGATGGTTTCCAGCATAAATTGTCTGTGACACTTGATGTCAATTCTCTTTTTACTGTTATTCCTAATCATGAGGGACTCAATAGCATAAGTAGGATTCTTACTAGAGATGGCACATTCTCCGAAGGAAGGATAGAAGTTATCATGGAATTGATGGAAATTGTATTAACAAATAATATTTTCTTGTTTAATGGTCAAGTATATCTTCAGAGGGATGGCGTAGCTATGGGCACTTCTTGTGCCAATAGCTACGCCAACCTGGTTATGGCTTACTGGGAAGTTTCTTCTCTATTTCAGATGGAGGAATTTTGTCAGAATGTTTCTTTCTACACTAGGTTTGTAGATGACCTCTTCCTTATTTGGAAAGGTGATGAAGAACAATTGAGGTCTTTCTATGATGAAATAAATCAAGACACCAGTTTTTTAAGATTTTCTATGGTTAATTCCAAAGATGTCATACCCTATTTAGACGTATATGTTGAAGAACTACCAAATGGTATACTTAACACTGGAGTTTTTCGAAAGGATTGCTACAGAAATAACTTTCTCCATCGAAGCAGTATGCATCCTAAGCATGTCTTTGGTAACATCATCAAAAGTCAAGCCATGAGGGTATCTAGGCTGTTTTCTGAAGACTCATGCTTTAAAACAGGCATAGAAGACTTGAGGAATAAATTTATAGACAGGTCTTACACGGTAACAGAAGTTGATGCTTCTTTAGGTATCATAGGTGAATTGAGAGAAGGCAGGGCTTTTCCCTACTTCTCTAGTAAACGAGATGATAGTAGCATCACCAAAACTAGCAGTGGAGTTATCAGAATACCGATACATTTTACACAAGATGTAAATAGTATTGAAAGCATATATCAAAGACATTGGGACATCTTGCTAACAGATCCAGTTATTTCTGAGATATTGAGCCAAGAACCAAAATTTACATATAAAAATAAGTTGAATTTACACAGAATGTTATGTGGTCCGAATAGGTTTGACATAAATACAACTAGTAATCATAAAATGACTAAAAAATGTCAAAAATGCAATTATTGCAAATTCATTAAAGAAACTGATACATTCAATCATCCTATTACAGGACAAGAATTTCATTTCACAGTTTCTGCCACTTGTGAGACCTGCCATGTGGTGTACCTGGCAACCTGTGTACACTGCCCTGCGTTTTATGTAGGGAAGACAGACAGAAAGTTTAAAGACTGAATTAGGGAACACTTATATAAAATCAAAGTCAGATGTTCTTCAAATGCTCTGTCTAGGCATGTAATTAATACATCTACACAACATAGCTTTTGTTCCAAGTAATTCAAAACAATGTTCTATCTCAGAAGAGGAGATATTTTTAACACCACGGAACAGATAGAGGCCAAATGGATCATCAGGCTTAGGGCTGATTTGTACCCAGGCCTCAATGACAGAGTCTCCATCAAACCTATACTTAAAGCTAGGAAACTTCATTGAAGCTTTCCACCCCTTTGCCACCCTTTATTAACTTCTGGCTGGTTTTACTTTTATATTTATAACATTTTCATACCTCACATTTTTCCATTTCTGTCTCCATCATTGTCTCTGTATTTTACTCTGCAGGCTTATTAGGGGCCAATTGTTATGAAAGATGCTGATATACCTTGTATTCCTCTTTCATCCAGCACACATATTTCACCTGATTTTGCACATTCAGTCTCATATATTTTTATGTTTATAATATCAGCCGTTATCAACATCTTTGCATGTGCACATATCTGTTTTGAATGATTTATGCTGTTACAGATATTATGATATTTAGAAGCACACGCTGTACAAATTTTAGATGCAGTCTTTTGAATGATCATTTTTGTACAGTTATAATTATGCTAAATAGCTCATGTGTAGATATTAATATCTTTATTTATTTGATCCCTATTTTAAACATGTATTTATACATACAAGTATTTCAAATGGGATTATCGCTTATTATTAAATACTAAACATGCATGCCATTTTTGTTACTAGTATGCATATAAGTGCAGTATTTATAGGCAGATAGTATGTAATTGTGAAACACCTTATTTGCTGCATACTGTCTATGAGATGGTTACATAGATATTTAAATTATTTTAAAACATTTTGAATGTTACATGCAGCAGCAGTTAAAGTAGGGTGAAATGTTATTTTAGAACATTTTTATTGTACACTGTTTACAAAATGTCTACATATATATTTTAAATATTTTAAATGATTTAAAACATTTTATAAGATTTTACATTTAGTAGGATGTGGCATCAGAGTTGTTTGTAGCGTCTTACTACAAAAGTGATGTCAGTTTAAATATTTTATGTATAACAGGATGTGACATCAGAGTTGACCTCAGTATGTCCAAACAGGATGTGACATCAGTAGTTGACTCTAGCATTTTGCTATAAAAGGGATGCTAGTATGTTTGTTTGTTAGTGGCCTGATGAAGATTCGTTGAAAGCGCTAGCCCTGTGTTCTAATTATTTTAATAAACGTGGTTTCTACTGGACGCTTGGATTTATTTTTACATGCTGGCTACGTGTTTTTTCTACAAGCTATTGCCCAGTGGATGAGTAGGTTCGAATGAACACTCTATGGTGATTTTGACTCTTTTTTATTGGATTAAGAGTTCGCAAAGTAAAGTGGGTTGTAGGTTACAGCTTCGTTTCTTTTTGTGAAACATTTGGTTACCTTTTGTGACTGACTTGAATTGAACACAGCAAGTATACTTCCCACTATTTAAGCCTGGATTTTTGTTGTATTACATGCTAGCAGTAAGCCATTGTAAATGTATGGTGGTAATATGTGTCACCATCTGAAAGACTGGCATGGCATGGCTGTTGGGTTAGATATACAAACAGTACACAAGGGGAAGTACCCCAGATATACATTATATATTGTGTCACTGTGAAATGGAGAAACCCTTGGAATTGTACATATAGGTATGCATCACATTATTGGGTCCTGTAGTAGGGGATACCGGTGTTGTCTGCCCGAACACTTGCAGATCACAAAGGAGGTAGGACTGATGTATTGGGAAACAGCTGATGTACCTGCACATATCAGTATAACTGGAATGCCCAATGCATATCTGTGTGTCAGATTCAAGTAGTGTCCATAGCACATATGCACCCAGCTCATACAAAAAACACCCACAGGTACATCTCTGGTCATATCCCTGCTGTGGGGAATGAGTACAATATGACCCGAGGCTATATATGGCCATATCGAATGAATGCAGCATGCAGTGTAGTTGTCCCATGCAGGTGTGTCACTAGCCATAGGTAGCACCCTGCCAGCATCCACACCACCTAAACAAGACTGATAGAATTGGCATGAACACCTAGCACACCTACCTTGTCACCCCAGGGGTATATACTGTATGGCAGTCTGAGACTGTAGGACTGGCAGAATGCAACGGCCTACCACATCTGGCCCGCATCAACACCTAATGGCCCACAGGCCTCTGCCAAGGGCCTGTGTCTCATACGTACTGCCGATGCATGCTATGTCATGGACACCCAAATAACAACATAACACACTCCACATAAGCCATATGCAAGGCCATGTGGACAAACCACAGTAAAATGTCCATCATGTCCCAATGCATGAACTGTGGACCAACACCAAAATACAGCTGTGATGAGGTGATAACTATAGGGAAAGTATCATAAAATGTATGCATAATGTATGGAAGAAGATAGAATAGTAGAGGGGGGTGGGAGCATGGGCAGCATGGAATGTGCAAGGTCCAACACAAAGCTGTGTGCACACACTATCCCTGGCTGCAAACACATAAATGGGTGGCTACATACCTGCCTGTACTGTACAATAGGGGTAATGTCCTGACTCATGGCCCCTGCCTCTGGGTAACCTGTGCGAATCTGTACAGCTGTGAGGTATTGCCACAGCAATATAAGGCCATACTGTCATGTTGATGGATGTACAAGTATGGGATCCTCTGCCAGCACTATACCAAGGTGCTGAACCGGATACACATAACCAGCAGCAAGTGTCTGAAGCTCCCCTTCCAGAATGGCATAACTTACCATGAATATGTAGGCATCTGTCCACAATACCACACACAGCTGCAGTCACCCTTGTCCCCCAAGACATAACTGTGAGCAGGAATGTCCACCTGACAGTACATGAGGACAGAAAACATCACAGTGTATAACAGTACACATGTCTGAATATCTCTGCTAACAGTAGTACCATGTAGCAGAAGCAGCACAGACACAATCACCTACAGTACACACTATGCCCTGCACACTTTGTCCTCATATTGCCAAATGATTGACGGATATCCTGCAGAAACAGTTTGCTACCTGTAGGTGTACAACACAAAGGTCTGCACTGGAGTACAAACTACCTGGAATTGATCAACATATTCAATACAGAAGGGCATACTGGGCATGCTCACACACTTAGAGAAATGAAGGCAATGTCAGACAACAACATACTGAAAGTTCATACCGCGCATGCTCACACACTTAAACAAATGAAGTCCATGTCTGCAAACAACAGTGGACCATACATATCTGGCAGTTGCAGATGTTAGTGCAGACACTCCTCAGTATGCACCAGTCATGCTTTGCACACACAGTGGATAAGAATGCAGACATATATCCAAGGAAAACACACTATAATAAGCCAAAAGTAGATGTACATAGATGTGTGGAAGACAGTGACTGTGACAAGGAGCCATCCATTATGTGGTCTGTCCCACCCAGCACACAGCCAAATGGCTACAACCACATGAGGTCTAAATATCACTCACTGTAGATATTAGCCACCGGTATCTGTCAGCCTTTCAGACTATGTGGTGCAAGTGCTAGCTGTGCAATATGACTGTACAAGGAAGTAGTCATCTAGCAGCTGTATACACATACCTGTGGAATATAACCCTGCATGTGCCCGTATGTGGTGTGTCAACCTCTAGATGAATGGGTTATGGCCCATGCACACACACTGCCCTCCTCATAACTCTACTATGACAAGCCTGCTGAGGTCATCCACTTTGAAATACACCTTTGGGAAAGTTGTAGCCCAGTAAACTCCATGACATGTCCTGTAACTGCATACTGCTGTAGTGTGATAAACTAGGTAGGTAGGAGTTCTAATCCCAGACATGGCAACTGTGTGTGTGTTTGTGTGGGTGTGTCTCTGTGTAGAGAACAATGCTTTTTAGGCTAGTCACACCCACTATAATTCAAATGCCCTACTTTGGCAAGGCTGCTGATGTCATTCACTGTGAAATACACCTTTCCAAAAGCTGTAGCCCAGTAATCTCCATGGTGCATCCCATAACTGCATACTGCTGTAGTGTGATAGACTAGTTAGGTAGGACTTTTAATCACAGGCATGTCAACTCTGTATGTGTGTCTCTGTTTGTGTAGAGAGCAATGCTTTTTAGGCTACTCACGCTCACTACAAATCAAATGTCCTACATTGGCAAGCCTGCTGATGTCATTCACTGTGAAATACACCACTGGGGAAGAAGTACTCTAGTAATCCCCATAGCATGTCCTATAACAGCATAATGCTGTAGTGTGATATAGAACTCTGGTAGGGGTTCTATTCCCACACATGGGAGGTGTGGTTGTTTGTGTGTGTGTGTGTGTGTGTGTGTGTGTGTGTGTGTGTGTGTGTGTGTGTGTGTGTGTGTGTGTTTCTATGCCTGTGTAGGGAGAAATGCATTTTAGGCTAGTCACACTCACTACAATTCAAATGCCCTACTTTGGCAATTCTGCTGATGTCATTCACTGTGAAATACGCCTTTGGGGAAGGAGTACTCCAGTAATCTCTGTGGTGCATCCTATAACTGCCTAGTGCTGTATTATAATAAACTAGCTAGGTAGGAGTTCTAATCCCAGACATGGTAGGTGTGTGTCTGTGTGTCTCTGTGTGTGTCTGTATTTGTCATTTGTATCCTATGTGGAGGTGGCTGTGAGTTTGTAATAACTGGACTCATTGCAGAGTGGGTTTTGAAAATTTCTTATATGGTTGCCATAATATATGTCACAATGTCCACCATACAGGGATAACAGATGTGAAATAGCCGAGAAGCTGATGTGCAAATCCATACCCCTACATGTGACATCAAGGCCAGGCAAACAAAGTTAGCAACCCTTGTATTACCCAGAGAACACTCGTAACCCATGTCCTATACACACACACTTGCCTAGGCAACAACTGCTATGTTGATAGCACCCCACATATTGCCCAATGATAGTAACCATGGTGTGATTGCAGTGGGCTACAGAGGGCATGGCACCCTGTCCATCAGTCCAATAGACACATACATGCAGACAGTGCACCTTACTAATATTCCTCACTGGACACCTGCAACACATGTGGTGCCATCAAATGTGACCCACAAAGGACATACCATGCTTGAAACACATGCCCTGTATGGACAGATGCCACTGACACCAGGGAATACATGTATCATGCAATCAATGTAAGTGCAGGGTCAACCTGCTATCTATTAACAGTTCCCGTCACATGAGGCCAGGACTGGCACATCTGATGATAACAATCTGTGTACACAATATGGCCAGACATTCCAGGTAGAGTTCCATATGTCACTGTACATGCATGTGAGATGTGTGCACATCCCAGACACCATCAATGTCATGGACTAAGGAACACATACATGGCAAGCAATGCACAGCAATGGCCACACACAATAGTTACTCAGGTGACTGGATGGTGAATACAATACCCACCTGTGTGGGCAAATCCAGACACTATATCCCTGAGCCACACTATAGACCATTGTCATATGGCCTGATGCCAAGGTATACCATCACCTTGCCTTGTATAGCCATCTGGCACAGTCGACCAATACACACTCGTGAAGCAATGCACCCATGCATGCCAGTACTGGGACCCTGTGTCTGCGTGTGTGGTGTAAGATGCCTATGACCACATTCACACTCACTACAACCCCCATTGGCATACTGAAGCATGCTGTCTGATGTCAGACACCTCCACATACCCTTTGCCCATATAACCTCTGTATAACCCCTGTGGTGCATGCGATACCTGCACAGTACTGTGTTGTGGCAATCTAACTAGTGATGAGTTGTATTCCTGACCCTGCCAGGTGTGTCAATGTGTGTGGGTCCCTGTGAGAGTGTGGTTGTGTTGAAGCTGATACCTGTTCATGCGGACAGGCAAGTGTACTACACCTACCGTATAGCTAACATATCACTGTTGCAGATGTCACTCACCATCACATATACGTTTGGAGGGCTCCTCAACATGTTATCTATGTGGTGCATCCAATAACTGCATAGACATGTAATAGCAATACATAGTCAGTCAGGGGTTTGATACCCTGTACTGGTAGGTGTGTGACATAAACATGCTTGAGGTTTACTCTCCCACCCCTCCCTGACTTATCTTTGTCTCTGTCTGCCTCTCTCACTCCCTCTCTGGTGGATGTGGAGACTTACATCTGCTTTGCTTAGGCACCAGCATGTGTATTGTAAGTGATATTCATCATCAGTTGATGGCCTCTGCACAAATTGCAGCCCTCCTCTAGCTGATTGCATGTGGAACAGCAGTGGTAACATTCCCATAGCCAATTGCATGGAAACACACTCCGATATCTAGGAACATCATGTTGGTGTTGGGCCTTTTCATTCACTGTGAGCAGGAACTAGATCTGTTGTTTGGCAAACAGCATCACAGATGGATTGGGGATTTACCTCTAACAACATACACTGTGGAAACAGGCCAACACACAGGAGGGGGATGTGCCTGACCTGACTACAGACTGTAAATGCTGCTATACTGCATTTAGAGTAATGTTGGTTTAACATGGTGTGTGTGGATATGGCTGTCCTACATGTTTTAATACCTGTCATGTCAGTGCTATGTTTATGAGGAATCCCCATCTGTAGGGTCATCTGCAGACTGGGCAGTGTGTGGTGCCTTGTGTTTCTTGTGTTACCCACAGAGCACCTATCTGTGAACTGCAGAAGGCAGTGTGAGGATTGCAGTCAGTAGATGGTGACAGCCGTGAGAGTTGCTGACTTCATATCCCTCACAGAACATATGTTGCAACAAACCCTGTTACAACAATAAATGTATGAGGTTAAAACAGCAACAAGTCAATATTAGCCCTGTGTTTGTGCCTCCAGCCTCAACTCTGTCAACTTTTGTACATATGTCATGCTGTAAGAGGTGCATATGTTCAGTACACCATATTTATTGACATCATATCTGATAACAAGCCAGTGAGATATCAGACTGCTACACATGTTATGTATAGTAGGAGTTATATTTGAGGACATAACCTGGGCATTCTGTGGTTGTGTGTACAGTACTGAGGTCTGTGTACTTATGGTGATTGTTGACAGTGTGTGTAATGTGAATATGTACCTTGGCCTGTGTACAGACTGTGGCAGATGTCATTGTTCTTGGTCCTGTTCTATCTGATGTTACATGCTGCTCCACTGTATGGTACCCTATTGGCTTACATGTTTGTAGGGCCAAGCACACACACATGTCCCGCACCACAGACAGGCATCAGACCACACTGTGTAGTGGCCCAGTATATGTAGGGTTGGTGTGTGAGTGGCACATATGAGGTTGGTGTTGATCAGATAGTCCATATACTGTAATATTACGCTAGCTTACCATATGTGGCTGTGGTTGTGTTCACACTGGATGTGGTTATGCACTTTCACACAGGTGTCTGCTACTCTGTGCTGTGACATGCCTGTAGAGCCTGCTATCTATGCAGGTACATGTGTATCCCCCCATAGGAAATGTGCAGTGTTGAGGCAGTCTGTCTGTAGCCTGCACAGTGCTTTGTTACATGCCTAGCAGCTTAGTGTACTTACCCAGTGAGATGTCATGTCCAGATACTTGCCAGATGTACTGCTGCTGGGCCACCATAACAGTCATGTATGTCAGGCAAAGCAGTGGGATGCTGTACAGATGTATGTCACTAACTAGTGGGTAGTATGTGGTCATGGCACCTCTGTACCAGTGGTTATTATGTGTCAGGACAGACAGGGGTGTATGAATGCATAACCTATGGGGCAAATGTATACCAGTATTTACGTGATATACCCATCTACATGTCTGTTAGCATCCACATTGCCAGGTCTGGTCCACATGTCCTGCACTAAGGGGTTCTGTGTATACCTCTGGACTGACCAGAGTGTGTTAGACTGTCCACATATATTGGCCATATCTCGGCTGTAGTCCACAGGAGCATTACTGTGCTAGCAGTGGTACTGTACTATGATGTCCTTAGGATGTCTGTCAGTAGCCAATGGCACACATGCTAAAAGCAGATATGACCTCCCACACACACCATGTCTGTGAAGACAATCCCTATTACAGTAGCAATAGTCTAAAAATATGCCTGCAATACATACCTGACATCCCCTTGCACTAAGATGTTGGGACTATTGTGGCTGAGGTAGGGTTCAGAACATATGGTGAGCATATATGTATATATAATTATCCATATATCTATATAGAAAGATACACATATACATATCGACATACATAGATGGATTTGCATATGTACATATATATACATATAAACACTAAGATACATACATATACACTATCTTATATCTACTATATACTATATATATATATATATATATATATATATATATATATATGTATATATATATATATATATATATATATATATATATATATATACACATATCTATATCTATCTATATATATATATATATATATATATATATATATATATATATATATATATATATATATATATATATATATATATATATATGTAGTATACATACTATATAATATATCCATTCCACTCTCCCTTCTTAACATCCCCTACTTCTCATACCTTAATCTACTTTCTGTCCTTAACTTACTTTTCCCACAAGCTCTGTCTAATCTTCCTTGACTATTCTTTCTACTGTCTTCTAAAATCTATTAAGCAAATTGCCTCAGACAAACATTATATTGTAATTGTCTTGCCTTCATGCAACTACATCATGATAAAACTGGGTTTTTTTAACCACTTACCCCAAAAACTATGCTCATCTTAATGACATATTTTTTTTATACACCTTGAAATAGTTATGCTATACTCTTGATTATTGACACTGTATAACATTTTATTGCTACTTAATGCCTTGCAATAATCCTGTAACATTGCTGTTTAATGCTAATTTATAATGAAGCTTTTCTCCCTGGGCCTCCGCTGAAAAAGGGCTCTTCAGCTCAGTTGGACAATCTCAGTCAACAAATGTAAAACAAATAAATAAATAATACAGAGCAATAAATGCCTACACATATACAGACAGAGATACATATGCACATATATGTATGGATATCAACATATATATCACCAGTAATAGGTACATCAGACTAGATATGTATGCATATATAGTTATAGATATCTACATGTATACCCACCATAGGCTGTGCATACATATATAGCTATATATACATATATCTATATAGACATATAAGCATCTATCAATCAATCTATATATATATATATATATATATATATATATATATATATATATATATATATATATGGGTCTACTTTAAAACACTGACACACAAAACACCGACGACGAGAACACCGAGACCGGAAGATCGACAACTGAGATGACCGACAGTTTAAAAGTGCAAAACTTCACATGCCCGACAAACCACAATCCCAACAATCAACAAAACAAAATGAATACCTTTTCTGAAAAACACACACACAACACAAGCACAACAAAAAACTGACAAACCTACACTAAACCTTACATACACAACCATCTATGTACTAACCTTAACCCAAACCCTAACCCTAAGGTCCGTCACTATCGCACACTCACCTAACCCGCGCGCTAACCCTAATTCACTTAACCCGCTCCTAACCCTAAAGTCTGTCACTATCGCACACTTACCTTACCAGCACCCTAACTCACTTAACCCACCCCTGACCCTAAAGTCTGTCACTATCGCACACTTACCTTAACATGTCGGTGTTCTCACTGTCGGGCTTTTAAACTGTTGGTCATCTCAGTTGTCGATCTTCTGGTCTTGGTGTTCTCGTCATCGGTGTTTTGCGTGTCGGTGTTTTCAAGTAGACCCATATATATAGATATATATATATATATATATATATATATATATATATATATATATATGTACATATGGTGAACATATATGTATATATAATTATCCATATATCTATATAGATAGATACACATATACATATCGACATACATAGATGGATTTGCATATGTACATATATATATATATATATATATATATATATATATATACACACATATAAACACTCAGATACATACATATACACTATCCTATATATACTATATATATATATATATATATATATATATATATATATATATATATAAACTATATATTTATATATATATACTATATAATATATCCATTCCACTCTCCCTCCTTAACACCCCCTACTTCTCACACCTTAATCTACTTTCTGCCCTTAACTCACTCTTCTCACTAGCTCTCTCTAATCTTCCTTGACTATTCTTTCTACTGTCTTCTAAAATCTATTAAGTAAATCGCCTCAGAGAAACGTTCTATTGTAATTGTCTTGCCTTCATGCAACTACATCATGATAAAACTGTTTTTTTTTAACCACTTACCCCAAAAATTATGCTCATCTCAATGACATATTTCTTCTTATACACCTTGAAATAGTTATGCTATACTTTTGATTATTGACACTGTATAACATTTTATTGCTACTTAATGCCTTGTAATAATCCTGTAACATTGCTGTTTAATGCTAATTTATAATGACGCTTTTCTCCTGGGCCTCCGCTGAAAAAGGGCTCTTCAGCTCAGTTGGACAATCTCAGTCAACAAATGTAAAATAAATAAATAAATAAATAATACAGAGCAATATATGCCTACACATATACAGATAGAGATACATATGCACATATATGTATGGATATCAAAATATATATAGCCAGTAATAGGTACATCAGACTAGATATGTATGCACATATAGTTATAGATATCTACATATATACCCACATAAATAGGCATATCTGTACACATAGGCTGTGCATACATATATAGCTATATATACATATATCTATATAGACATATAAGCATCTATCAATATATATCTATATATATATCTATATATATATATATATATATATATATATATATATATATATATATATATATATATATATAGGTCTACTTTAAAACAACGATACGCAAAACACCGACGACGAGAACACTGAGACCGGAAGATCGACAACTGAGATGACCGGCAGTTTAAAAGCATGAAACTTCACATGCCCAACAAACCACAATCCTGACAATCAACAAAACAAAACAAATACCTTTTCTGAAAAACACGCACACAACACAAGCACAACAAAAAACTGACAAACCTACACTAAACCTTACATACACAACTATCTATGCACTAACCTTAACCCAAACCCTAACCCTAAGGTCCGTCACTATCGCACACTCACCTAACCCGTGCCCTAACCCTAACTCACTTAACCTGCCCCTAACCCTAAAGTCTGTCACTATCGCACACTCACCTTACCCGCACACTAACCCTAACTCACTTAACCCGCCCCAACCCTAAAGTCTGTCACTATCGCACACTTACCTTAACATGTCGGTGTTCTCAGCATCTGGCTTTTAAACTGTCGGTCATCTCAGTTGTCGATCTTCCGGTCTCAGTGTTCTCGTCGTCGGTGTTTTCAAGTAGACCCATATAGATATATATATATATATATATATATATATATATATATATATATATATATGTGTGTGTGTGTATATGTATGTTATATATATATATATATATATATATATATATATATATATATATATATATATATAGATATATATATATGTACATAAGAAGAGATGTACACATGGCCATATATCTGTTGCACTATACAAATGTGTATGCAGACATATGTATGAGTTTACATGTGTATGTACATGTAGACATATATAGACCTATTATATTCCTGTCATGTGTAAACCTCACAGTTGTGTATACCCTTCCAGATGTATCTCACCATATGTATCTGCTATGTGTACATTATGAGAAAACATATGTGATGCAACAGTCATATTAATAACAAGTTCTACACAACTTAGGAAGTAAAGGCAATTGCTCAATATTACTCATTATGTGTATTGACAGTTATATTGGTAAAACAACAGCTGTCTTCACAGTGGTCATGGCATAGTGGTTAAGTGTTGTGACTGTAGTGTACAGGGTCCTGGATTCAAGACCTGCAAGGCCTGTTCATTTTGCTGCTGGGCAGAACAAGGGCTGTCAGATACAGAGTGGTTAAGGCAGTTTTGAGTAGCTTTAAGCGGGATTGCACGGGTTTGTGTGAAGTTAAGTGGTACTAAGCTATGGGTAAATGTACGGGTGCTTACACAGTGTAGACTTCACTTACCAGTGCGCAAATCAGCTCAGCTGTTATATTGCAGCAATCTTGATACTTGCTAAGCATGGCTTAGCCCTGGTAACTAGGTCACACCACCCAGTCTGATAACATAGCAGGGTAATGACATCTGTAATAAGTGTATGTAATGCCATGTACAATACATGCGCCTATGTGCTGTCATCACAGTAGCAAGTGGTGTGAGTGTCATGTGTGGGACACAGATGTATATGAGGCCTGTACAGCACTGTTATCTGTGTGAATGTGTTACATACAGGAGTAGTAGCCCAGGGTATGTGCTGTCACACTGTCATGTAGCGTATCATGGGAGTACTACTGTTGACAGTGCTTACCCAGGCAAGAGCAGAGTGCTAAATGTAGTACTGACAACAGGCACACCTGCAGGGATAGCTGGACATTGAGGCCTCCCTGTTGTATCCCTGGTGTGTGAGCTGTGTCACAGGATATACCCCTTACTGTGCAATGATCCATCATGTGGAATGCAACTGTAGACTACCGTCTGTACAGCACATGTTAGTGAGGGCTTTTGACATGTAGTTATGGCATACATATTGTTATCAAACATCTATCTGTCAACACACTCATCCTACTGCATAGCTACTTGCCAAGCTGATGACTGTCAGTCCCTGTACAGATGTGCTGATGGCAAGTATCCAGCTTGGATGTGTACAGGCAACCTAAGCTTGATTGACATTGACATGTCTGCCAAACTGTGTAAGATCTGGCACATACAGGAGATGTCACCCTATAAGCACCACATGCCATGGGTAGTTCCACTATACTACCACAGTCAACAGAACATGCTTGGGTACAGGTCTCCATCACAGACACTAACCATGTGTTGTAATGCATGTTGCATACATGTCAACTTGATCACCTCAGTGGCCATGTGCCGGAGGCACCTGGAGGATTGGTTGATGCATGTTATTCTCACCCTGAGGGTCACCACAGTAGTGTCTGTCGATAGGCTGCCTGCTGCCTCCTGGCAGGTGGCAGGATACCACTGTAAACAGAACCCCTACACAACCCATCTTCCCTTCGACAATAGCTAGGTACACAGCTATGACCAGCTGCAGCGATGCACCCCTGTACTGACACATGTGTACATGTGCATGACTGAGTATAGCAGTGTCTGTGTGTTAGCACACCTGTACTTGGGAATTCCATTAAGGCCTTCATAACCAACGCAACACCCATTGCCATAGTCAGTTGTGGCTGCTGCTGTATGGGACATTACATGTACCCTGTTAAGCCCCTCCCCATATTGCCTACATGAGCCTTGCAGTACCAGCACAACAGTGTTTTACAAATGGGTTGATAGGCATGGGATACCCATTGTGTTCTGGCATGTGTGTGTAGTTTTGCATGTCCATATATCTGTAGGGTACAGCATTCTGAGGCCACATACTCCTATTACAATACTCATTGCCACACAGTTGTACAGATAGTGTTGTTGCTGCCCATAGATGAGGCATGACAATGCAACACCCTACTTCACATGTAGCATGTGCATTAGATGCATATCTCTGTAGTACCACTGTTGGGGTATACTATGGGTTGTATTGCAGTCAGGGCCAATGTGTGATGGTGGGTATGACAGAGTGTCATCATGGGTTTCAGGGAGTGCAATATCCACTGGTGGATGTGGATGCTGTGTACACTGTCATTACACCAAGGTACACCAGGTATATGTCCCATGTACCACATTACGGTTACCACTGTCTCCATCAACCATACAGGTAACTGATACCACAATCCAAGCCAGTTATGCATGTGCTGTGTGCAGCCTACCTGTAACACATTAGACACAAACTCAAGTTAGTTAGCAGGGATAGGCCCTGGTATCTCATATGTGTGCCTGCCTGTTATGTGTCTGTTAATGTGTATATGAAGGTATGTCACACTACGTATTGTTCATATACACCCATTACATCCCCCATTAGCATACTGTACATGTAACATGTAACCTGGGACATACTTCACCCTAAACGCTGTGTGGTGTGTGCAATGTAAGCCACACACTTCAGTATCACTACATAGCTAGGTAGGGGTCTAGTCCCAGTGTTGCCAAGTAACAGTGTGCATGTATGTAGATGGGTCTACATCAGGTTGCAGGGTATACACACCTCAGTGGGTCACCTGTCCATGTGGCACAGGTAATAACCATTTTAGTAACCTGTGACATGTGTTCAACTGTATCCCAGTTATGTCACAGCCATGATCTCACCACAGTGTCATACCCCATTATTGAATATGACTGCAGACCATCCTCATGCTGACACATGTACACCTGTAACACAAATGGATAACATTATAGGGACCACAACCAACCAGTGTTACTAATAGCTATAATGCATCATTGCTGAATGGCGACACTACCTGCCATATATGCATTACACTTTACTCCTTGCAACATGTTACACTGCAGTACTGTGGTACATTGTAGTACAGTCACCGTGTGCATTAGAACCATATTAGCCTGTCCCTGCATTGATGGTATGGATGACAGGGATGTGGCACAGGTATCATCATATGAACAGGGTGTGATGTTTGTTTGCCAGAGACCGAGGGTGGGCCATACATTTTACACCATGTGTGTGGATGAGGTGTATACTGTGGTGAGCTGGGCATGGTGCTGTGGTGTGTGTAGGTATGGGGTTGCCCTATGTGTGTTTCTATAGTGTGTGGGTATGCATGCACACAGTTCTGCCATGTGGCTGCCCTACACAGGTGTTTATGGACAGCTACAGACCATACCTGGTAGGGTGTGCAGTTCACTGCCTCTGGCCATGACAAATGGACTGTGCCTGCCAGGGGATCCATGGGCACATCCAGGTACAGGCCTTGATGTGCTACTCTCATCTGCTGATGAAAAATGTCCGCTGGTACCAGGCCCCTCCTGGGACTGGTCAGGACCACATGCACATGGCCTGCTGTGGTGTGGTATGGACATCACCCCCCACACTGCCGTGGCGGGACTGCCACTATGGAAGCCCCTTGGTGCCCTAGCATGTCCACTTGACTGCCAGCTGTTGGCATTGCTGGCCTATGTTCATGCGGCCGTCACCACACTCCCACCACACGTTCAAGCATGGAAAGACCACGGTCGATGGGGGCCATCATCTCACCATGTCGTTTATCCATGAACTCAGTTAACGCACAGATGGCACCAGCCAGTTCATGGGTGTTGTCACTTGCAGATGTGACAGCAGCCCTCTGCAGCTTCAGTCCTTGTCTGGTGTAACGTTCCATACGTGCCTGCGCTGCCATGACTGCCTGAAACATGCGCCTGCTGGTACCAGCTATGTCGCCTCCACCAGGAGCATGATGCCCAGCGGCCCTACCATGAGCACCCTGGGACATCCATCTATGTGGTGCTCTGCCAGACATCCACCTATGCCTGTTGCGACCGGACACAGTAGGCATGGTTACCACACTTTCCTGTGCATTGTCACCAAAAGCCAGCTGTCCCTCTGATATGGCCACTGGTGATGGGGTATGTATAGGCACTGAAACTGTGTGCGGGGTTGGGGTGGCTAAAAGGGAGATGTCAAATGTTGGTGCAGGGTCAGCCCCTGACAACCCCACCTGTGCCTCAACAGTACTATTATCATCTTTGGTGTCTGTATGGAAACCGACATTAGATTGCATGCAGGAGGGACCCTGACCCACCTCGCCACATGTGGGGTAAAACAATAAATGCACTTTAAAACATGTACAGCATTGCCTAACCGTACACACACACACACACACACACACACACACACACACACACACACAAACATACGCACACACACCTCCATAATATCTACCTGTCCATGGCTTTACAGACAGTCCCACGTATATGTCCATGTGGTAACTCATCCTGCATCACACTTGTTAACATACACACATTGATACCACTCATTAACATATCAGTCCTCTAAATGCCTGCACAAGCAGTCACAACACAAGACCTGCTACTACATTACCTGCCTGACCTGTGTGTAGTGGTTTTACATGGCCTCACTGCTGTCATTCGGTATGCACCCTCTGTATGTCCAGACATCATGAACATGGCCCTTATATGTCTGGGCTACTATTTTCTATCCATAATATCAAACACTGGTGTATCATGTGTATGTAATGTTCAGTACATGCCAGATATGCTGCTCATTCATCCTATCATGTGACAACTGTAATATCTGGATACACTCTCTGGTGTTGACTAGCACTTCCCCAATGCATCTGTAGTGCTGCATATGTGGGTTGTAGGTGACCTCTCTGCTGAATGCAATATTAAGGGTATACCTGGTGTCTACCTTCCCTCTCAATGTCTGTTCCATGCTACAGGTCATATTATACTATCGGCTGTCCTATGATTACACACATGACAAGTATTCATGGTGTGTAATGTGGCAGTCCATGTACATGGACTGCACGATCCCAGAGGGAGGTACTGCTGTATGAACACCCCACAATTACATGTGTGCATACATGGCCAGCCACACAAACACACATACATGCACACAAACATCCTACATGCATCAACCTCCCTCCACTTCACCTAAGTGACCCTACAGACTAACTATCCACCAGGATGCACACACACACACACACACACACACACACACACACACACACACACACACACACACACACACACACACACACACACACACACACGTGAGGTTGCAAAATGATAGTACACACAGTCCTCCTATTACCCCTCTGTCATGCATAACATATGGTACCCAACAGCATGCAGTGCAGCTATAGTCAATCCATGCTGGCAACAGCATACATGTGTGTGATGCATGTGCTGTGTCACTTGGTGAAGCCCCTTCCCCTGGATACCACTGCGCCCATGAACATGGTATTTTTGTGCACCTGTTCTGTAACCTGCCATGTACTGTGCAACACACCTCACAGATGTACAGCCCATTGCTGAATGTGTACTACTGTGTTGGTTACATCAGCTTTAATGCTCACAGCCCCTATGTTTTCCAGCAACACATACCTGGTATGATATGTGGACAAATGTCATTTGTGAATGCCTGATGTCTGATGCACAGCTCTCAACATCAGCGGACCATGTATGAACTATCCAATATTCTTACACTGACAACCATCAGAGCATAACGTGGCTATGGGGGGTGTGCACACATAGTGATATGACGCACCCATTCTTGATCTGCCATGGGACCACATCACTGCATATCTTAGCAGTACATGAGACCGATGCATGATATATGTCCTCTACTTTTACATGCAGTGTCTACGGAATGTGTTAGGTGTGCAGATGCTGACCATGATGCATACACACCATGTGGGCATATGACGGTTTGTTGCACCTCTTGTTGTGTGTACTACAGCAGTCACTACTCCTGACAGGGGTATACCAGTATGGGCCATCTGCATTTGCCACTGTATGTTCAGTCTGCCCTACACATGTCCCCCTATTCTGCATGATTGCAAGGTCTACTCAAGTGCACATCCCTTGGTGTTCACACACTGCAGTCACTATTGCTGTGGGGTAGGGTTATAGCTGCCACAGGTCCTGAACCTGACTATGTGCAGATACAGCCATTCTTAGCATCCTTAGGATCCCTGCTGCAGTGCACTGGTGTGCCATGCTGACACCCCTCCCCCCTCCTTCAGCCTTTTTCAGATGCATGACGAGTAGCCCTACATGTGTCACTTTGCAGTGTCCCACTTTAATGCCTTATGCCATAGTGTATCTCTGCAGCAGTTGACATTGTCCTACATGTATAAACACTGTATACACACTGGTGCTGCACTGTATATGGGTGTTGTACCAAACATGTCCCTACTGTAGGCCATGTCTCCCACCATAATGTTACTCCCTGTGGACACATTCCGGAATGACAGGATGTTAGTTATCATGCAGGTGTCTGACATACCCTTCCAATACCCCATCATGGTCACCCCTGTGATGCCGTACATTTCACAGCAAAAATACGTGCACATGTACAGTATGCATTCTGGGTAGGTGTGTTAGATGTGTGCATGGCATATACCATAGCCATTACATGCCTGGTGTATTGGCAAGCATCTAAATAAACCATACTCACCAGCTACAGGCTGCTGCCTTGCTGGTATTCTGGAGGGATTACATAAGAGGGTGAGATATGCATAGTCAGTGACCACAACTGTGGCAGTGCTACAGGATGGGTGCAGTATTACAATACATCAACAGTACATTTCCACAATGCTACCACATATGGGCATCTGTTTATCACTACTATACAGCAACAAAATATATCTATGACATGTCACATATGCTTGATCTACCTGTACCGATGTGGATGTATATGCAACAATCATCTACAGATGTGCCCTGTGGCCTTACCTGCATGCTCCTCAGCTGGTGTGTGGGTGGCACCCACCTCCACAAAGGTGTCTGGTGGTTGTTGTGTGTCTGGATGGGCAGGTGCCATGAGACTGGCCTGAGCTCCTCCACACGTGTCAGGGGGGATGGATGGCATTGCCCTCCTGTGACGAGGTGATCCCCATGGACTGCAGCAGCACACCAACAGGCATTGAGAAGCAGGTCAGAAAAATGATTCTGGACCTGCTCATAACTGCACTTGTGCAGTCCGACATCATTGACCTTGTGGACTAGGTCATTCCACAGGTCGGTCCACTTCTGCTGATCATGGGCAGCCCAGCCAAATAGGACAGGGTAGTGCTGGATTAAATAGGTTAGCACTACTTCATTTTCAGCAGCTGAATAAGATGGTAGCCGTGCATGTGATATCTTGCCTGAAAGACATAAAGATGGAAACAGGTCTGAGCAACTCATACAGCAAGGTTACCACAGTTCTTAATACACATCTCTGTCACCCCCCCACCATATCAGTGACAACAAACTGTGCACACAACTCATTAGGTATGGCTACAGCTTACCTATCAGTGGGACAGATATTGTATTGTACCACACTTTGTGCTATGTGTTTGTAACCATGTTCCGTGTGTGAACACTATCATTGCTGGCTATTCACCTGCGTGCCATTGTCAGGGCCACTATGGTTCCATATATGCCTGTGGTATGGCTGCTTTGTGATTGCTGCACATCTGACATTTTGTGTTATTGGGGATATCTATGCATGCTGTTGGACATGTTCTGGGATTGTGTAGACTATTACTACCAACATATGTTCTATAACAGTGACACAATAGCATGTATATGTTCTTTTCCCAGCAGAACCACCTCTCCAAACCCATCTGCTCATGTTACCCGGCCACATCACATATGTGTCCCACCCTGGGGCCTCCTCATGTACTGGTCCAGCAATACCGTCAGGTGGAACCAACCCAAGAGATGTTGTCCACCTCCCAGGGGCACACACAGACATGTTCCTGTCCGCTGAGGGCAGGTCCAGGATCTTTTCCATAACGGGCTGCCACAGACACATGTGGGATGTGCTACATCACTATGATGCACCCAGTAAACATTCACGGGGCTAACATGCTCCTCCTGCTCAGCCTCCAGGCCAGGCACCTTCAGGGCATGGACTGCTGTTGTGAGTAGCAGTGGGTGGGAGGTTTATTCCCATTGTGTCCATATTGGGGCCCCTGGGGCATCCACATCACAGACCACACACATCATCCAGGGTGTTTACCCACCACATGTGTCACATACCACACTTGTAGACTGTCCTCTGTATCAACCAACCCTGACCACCTCCACAGCTATACCTACCATACGTCCCCATATTTCAAAGTCAAAGCAGACAGAAAACCAGCAAATAACAAAAATGAAGGGAGCCCTCCCGAACAGCAAGACCAGAAGCTACCTATTTTGCTTCTGGTCTTGCTGTTCGGGAGGGCTCCCTTCATTTTTGATACTTCCCCATATTCCCATTCCATCCTTCACAGACAAGGGCAATGTGGTCCCAACTAGGGGTCCACATGTGACATACCCATCCATGTTGCACACACTGACAGCTGTAGATATCTGTGTGTATTGCTATCTGTGCTGTTTCCTCACACATAGAATGCTACACTGTGGTAGTAATATAGGGGACATGTATTTACATATATATATGTTTGTGTGTGTGTTTGTATATATGTAGACATGTGCATATAGGTATATATCCATATATGTGTAGATATATGTGATGTTGTATATATGTGCTCATATGTATGTCTACACATGGATATCTGTATATTTGTGGACATACATGTATATATATATATATATATATATATATATATATATATATATATATATATATATATATATATATATATATATATATATATATGTACACATATGCATACCTATATGTGGGGTACATTCAGACATCAGGTCCTCAATCTCACAACACCTTCCTGCACAGCTGCACTGTTCTGCCTTGCTACAACACAGACAGGTGCCACATATGGACACAGCCTGACATCAGGTCGTATATGTAGGTTCATATTGCAGGTATGGCATTCCTGCATGCTACAGTACAGATTAACTGGAGTATCCTGCAAGGGGTGGGCTGTGGATCCCACATGTCCATTATTATGGATTACTTCCACCACCAGCTATTGGCCACATCACATACATACTTCGCATTACACAACAGACATTATGATGGCTTACATCTTATCAGTCAGTGCTGCTCTGCACTGTTAAGGGGTATAGCCCACTACCCACAGGGATGAACTCTATTGTCCTTAGCAGCTGTTCAGCTGAACATCATTACAACAACAGCGGAATGCACATATAAAGCATTCCACATCATCTGTCTCATTATTATGGACCAGGTACTGCTGTCAGTTACATACATATATACTTCACATACCTGTTCTGGGACTGCAGACTCTTCTAGAGTGTTTGGTATTTCTTTTTTTTCTTATACATGCACTCTCTCACTCTCTCTCTCTCAGTCTCTCTCCAAAAAATGGAATGAGCTGCTTTGCATAGACTGCAGCATGGAATGTATGGGTGATGCACATGATCAGGTGATGGCCTCTGCACCAACCAGTGTCCCCCACTTGCTACCTGCATGCAGCATGATGTATAGTATTTCCAATTACACGGTAGCGTTGTTGCCTCACAGTTAGACGTTGCCAGTTCGATTCTCAGAGCGTCTTCTGTGTGACAACATGCGTGAATGGGCGTTCCTTTGATGAAGGTTGTGCATTAGGCCTGGCAAGCCAGCACGTAAAAATCTACTGCCAATCATTAGCGGACCGGAGTTCCGCTGTGGTGACCCCTAACCGGGAAAAGCTGAAAGACACAACAACAACTGTCATGGCAACCAAATACTATAAATCCCTACATGATATGGGTGTGGTCCCTTTACCTTTCCTGTATGATGGACATCCTTCCTGTGTGTGGGTATCAGTGTTACAGACAGCAGGTAGCAATACCTCTTACAGGAGAACCTGCACACTCAGGCCAGCTACATATTTATAGGAGGTTCTAGAACTACAGATAGAGTGTGAGTAGAGTTGTATGCATCGTATAGCACTAGTGTTACAGGGTTTTTGTGTACATACTAGTTTAATTTGGAGTGCAATCTGTCTGCATAGCTCTCAACTATGGTCCTATCCTCTTGATGGTCGGAGGTGTGCCTATTATGTTTTGTCTGATGTCCGTTGCTTATTTTAAAGCTGTCTTGCCATGTTAAACCCATTTAATATAGCGAAACAGTAAAAAGCAACGGAGATCTTGCTTTCTCCATTGCTTTTTTTTAAAAATCTGTCTCGCTATGTTAAATGGGTTTAACATAGCGAGACAGCTTTAAAATAAGCAATGGATCTCAGTTGCTTATTTTAAAGCTGTCTCGCTATGTTAAACCCATTTAACATAGCGAGACAGATTTTAAAAAAAAAAGCAACGGAGAAAGCAAGATCTCCGTTGCTTTTTACGCACTGTGCCACTATGTTAAAGGAGTTTAACATAGCGAGACAGCTTTAAAAAAAGCAACGGAGATCAACCTGTGTCGCTATGTTAAACTCTTAACATAGCGAGACAGTGTTTTAAAAAAAGACTTATACCAATGGAAAAAGCCCAGGCGACCGGACCTTTTTCCATTAGTATAAGTCGATTTACAACGTGCACGCTGGCCAATCAGCGTGCACGTTTTGGTATATTAATAGGGGGTCATGGTATAATAATATATATACACACACACACACACACACACACACACACACACACACACACACACACACACACACACACATACATCTACATGTTGAAATACATTCCCTGTACTGTTGAATGACTGGGCTGGATGATATGTTTGTGAAAACACCAGTGTTATGTATATCTGACATGGCTGAGTGGTAAATTACTTTGGCAATGGTAAGCAGGGTCCTGGGTTTGAGACTTGCTGAGGCTGTTCATTTTGTTGCTGGGCAGAACAAGGGCCATTGGATATAGAGTGATTAAGGCACTTTTAAGCAGTTGTAAGCCGGTTTGCATGGGTATGTGCAGAGGTAAGCACTGCTAACTTCCGCTTATAGTTTCTTATACACAGTTAGCTTTTCAGTTGCTTAACCTGTGTAGGCATTACATACCCCCGTGCAAATGGCCTTAAAACTGTTTACTGCTGCTTAAAAGTGCTTACTCCTGCTTACCCCATGCTAATTTCTTTAAAAGAAAAGAAAAAAGGGTTGATAGGAAAGTGGTGAAAAAGGGGTACAAAAAGGGAAAGACAGTATGGAAAATAGCTAGGGATGTGCCGGAAGGGTGTAGGGAAGGTCCATAGCTGCCCATTTCTTCTACAGCAATAGCTGTGAGCTGTGCATTTACACTGAATTTGGAGGTAGATTTGGACCCTGAGAGAGGGGTGAGGACAACAATAATATGTTGTGATGCCAATTAGACCAGATTATATGTGTCCAGTGGATACATGTGCCAAATGGACAGCTATGTATGGGACGAAATTTTTTTTGGCGGGAACAGATTGCCCTTTTTTTTCAGGTGCGAGTGGGATGTTGGGGTGGGATAGTAGGTATATTTTGGGATGTAGGTTGGGTAGGTTAACAGACAAGACAAACAAGATGCATACAGGGGTGGTATATGACACATGTGAGGGACAGACACCTTGATGGGGAGGGGTGTTGGGAAATCAGAAGCCCATGAGCCTCCTAGTGGAAACATTGGGACTGAGGTCCCCACCCATGGGCAGTTACCACTGCACCTTCACAGCCTCGAAGGTGGCTGTGCTGGGGGTTGAGTCGCAGAGCCAGGCCGACCCTCTAGTTGTGACACGCGACCCTCAAGCTGGCATAGCAGATCTCTAACCTCCCTGCGGAGCTCACTATGCACCACAACCCGGACCTGGTGACGGGTGACAGGTTCCTGTCCACGCCCACTTCTAGGGGGGATGAGCCCCATCCCCTGAGGTGGTTCCACCCGAATGTGGTGCAGGACCAACAGACGAGGAGGTCCCGGGTTGGGCCCCAGACGTGCTGGTGCCTGGTGCCACGGCCAGCTGAGATGGGATAAGTGGGTCTGCTAGGACCGGCCTTCCCAAACGTGTTATGGTGTTTACATTTTATCATCATATGTGGGTTAGTAATAGTCAACACATTCCAGGGTTAGGTATAACAGCATGCATAGATATTCCCATTAACCCAGACACCAGATACGGAACAGTTGCATAGCAAACAGTACACATGCATATATGGGACCACAGTGGTAATAACAACAGCATGCAGGTACATTGATGGCACCATGCCACCGATGTTGGAATATTTCAGTATAGCACATGCATGGAAACAGATTTAAATAATTATCAACCAATAGGACATAATCAGAACAGTGAAGTCATTACATATCAGTTGAGGTGGGTATGCAGTTTATTGTTGGAGATATGGTGAGGGGGAGAAAGATGTCAATTAACAACTAGCATATTCCTGTAGTCTACATTACTTTCCTAGTCAGTGCTGTTATCTGTACCTTACAAGTGTTACTGCACTACCCTATAGCCTTAGTTTGGACAGTCATATGGCTGTCATCATCTTTATACATGAACTGGTTTTACCTGCTATATATGCCTCTTACCTGGTATACCTGTGGAGGACATGTTTTTTAATACTAATTAACTGTTTCTACACATACTCCCAGATTCCGGGTTGATGTTGTGCACATAGCTGTCCATCTCTTTCTGCACAGACTCTGCCCATGTCTTGTCCACATGCAGGTGAACTGGGACATATCTAGACTATTGCCCTCTTCAACCTTTAGTGACTTACCACACTCTTAAACAGGCTTTCCTACACAGTTATATTATGTGGCACAGTGTGGGTGACAGTGATACCTTATTATTCAGAGCAACTGCAACACTCACAATTCCATACAATACCAGAGTAAACAGTACCAGTAAAGTGTATCAAGTTTTTTATTTCTCGGCACAGTGTACGTATCTAACGTACCTCTGGGAGCAATGTTTGTTAGCACTACCTGAATGTTGCCGCACAAAGTACCAGATTACACATTAGTATTATGCACATACATCTCACTCTGTTACTGTACACACTCTGGTCACAGCTTGACAACATGGGGGTGTAGATAGGACATATTATTACTCTCATAGTTTCGGGAGTTGCTAGAGTGACAGGTTTGTTCTCATACCTGTGTGACAATCAGTTGCATTCCCTGTTTTCTGCATAAACATCTGGGATCATCCCACAGACTTCCCAGGGGGACAGGGTGACAGGCAGCAGATATGGGCCCATATACTGGACATTCTGGTCTTATCTGTACAGTTGTGGGGTATGATTCTGTATGCAGCCTACTTCCACTCCCAGGATTCAGACCATGGCTGTGTCTGCTACAACTTAAACTCTGTCCATCAGAGTTGTGTGTGCTATATAGATATTGCTGTAGATCTCCTATCTGCTTTCTGTCTTATAATTCTCCTGTGGTTTTGCATTCTGACCTTGTATTACAACAATGTTATACAGGATTTCCTAGACAGTTATATTTTGTAGGACAGCGTGGGCAACAGTTTCATAGTTTCATAGTTTAGTACTAGGCTATCTACCCTGGGGCATTTGTAAGCCTAGCCCTAGTGATGTGGCTTTCGCCACCCCATGTAGTGGTACTAAAGTGTACAGAATAAATTTAGAATACTGTGCCTTTGTCTAGTAGTGACACATTGAAGACTCTCTTAGTGATGAGTAATACCTTATTATTCAGAGCAACTGCATCAGTCACAATGCCATACAATACCAAAGTAAACAGTATCAGTAGAGGGTATCATTCTTGTATTTCTGGGCACATTGTTGGTATCTAACAGGCCTGTGGGAGAAATGTTTGTTAGCACTACCTGAATGTTGCCACATACAGTATCAGGTTCCACATTATTATTATGCACATACATCTCACACTGTTCCTGTACACACTAAGGCCACAGCCTGACAACATGGGGGTATAAATGGGACATACGTGGCTTCTTACTCTCATAAGGTTTTGGGGAGTTGCTACTGTGCCAGCTTTGTTCTCATAGATGTGTGTTAATCAGTTGTATTTCCTGTTTGCTGCCTATATGTCTGGGATCATCCTACTGATTTCCTAGGGGGACAGGTTGACAGGCAGCAGATATGGGTCACTTTACTGGACATTCTGGACATATCTGTACAGTTGTGGGGTATGATTCTGTATGCAGACTACTACCACTGCCAGAATTCGATGCATGGCTGTGTGTGCTAAAAATAAGACAGTTCACATCTCAGTTGCATGTGCTATTCAGATGCTGTTGTCTGCCTTTTCACTGTTTTCTGTCTATGTGTCTCTCAGTTGTACTAAATGGCCTCTGGTGATTACACCAGTCATATACAGGCATTCCTACACATTCTATTTATGGTGCACAGTGTGGGTAACAGTGCTTAATACAACAGTACTATTATGTGATTGCAAATCTATATTACCATATGATACCAGAGTATACACATGCAGTCCAGCAGTTAGACCTTTATTGTCAGGCTATTATGCTTTTATTTACATACAAACTACATACATGAGACTCTTCCTGCCATATTCTCTGGTGTATGCAGTACTTGCCTTAAACAATACAGGCTTTATACAGGCAATTAATTTACTAATACTTTTAGATTTATTTCCTTTGACAGTGCATGCAAAAGTTTTGCTGACCTGCCTCACATCGCAACCTCTCCAGGTGACTTCCGTGGGCCTCCTGGTTTGCAGCCCGCTCACTTGCAGCTGTGGAGGACATAATAGGACTATTTAGCCATACCTATCCATGATATACATGAGCTGGCAATTATTATACACATAGTAGAGTATATTTACACACAGCTAGGGCAGCCCCTGCTGTACTAGTGTCTTGGATCCACTGTTCCAAGAGATCCCCCTTATGCTGCTTAAGGTCAGCATACCTGCTCACCAGTTCGGAGCATGCCAGTGTCACTGGTGAGGCCACGGGTGAGATGGTTCCAGGCTTCCACCTTATTTATATTGGGAACCCTGGTACTGGCTCTGCAGCAGTCTCTGTTCATGGTCTTTGACAAGGTGTCCTGCCATGACTCTGGCCTCCTGGATGCACCAGTGCTGCACCTGGAAGCGCACACCTTCTCCCCTTTCTGCCCTTGAGCCTGCAAGGGGAAGCTACAACCAGTTATGAGATGTATTCCCGCCTGTTGGGTTTATGTAGGCCTGATTTTCCACACGTTTCCGTGATTGGCCAGTTTTGAAAAGGCTAGGCTATGGGCAAACATGCTTACCTAAGGCTGGCTTTGTTTAAAGGGGTATACCATTGGGCACAATGAGTTAGCTGGCCTACACATTGCTTACACCTCCTAAGCTGGTCTGTGCAATGCTTAGCATTGCTTACATTAGACTTTGCATGATATTTTCATTTTGGCATTGATTTCTTATTTATTACATCTTATATATATGCCTGGTATCCATGATTCATGTGTATGTACACTGTATGGGCTCCTTGTGTTTTATTGGGGACTTCAACACTCTATTACAATTGCAACTTACATCTGGGCTTACTGCTGTATTCCAGTTCACATATTTATGTTATGTAGTAGGTTATAGAACATATGACTGCATACTGATTCCTTTCACAGGTTCAGTTTGATTTTACTATAGTGAGGACTTGTTTGGTGATACCTCATTCTTCTGTACTGCTGTGATGGTTTGGCGGTTAACTACTGTGACTATAGTGTATAGGGTTCAATACCTGAAAGGCTGTTTATTTTGTTGCTGGGCAGAACAAAGGCCGTTGGATACAGAGTGATTAAGGCACTTTTGAGCAGTTGTAAGCGGGTTTGTGTGGGTTTGTGCGATGGTAAGCAATGCTAACCTCCAGTTAAATATGCTTGCAGAGAGTTAGCTTCAATATTGCTTAACCTGTGTGCACATTGCTTATCCCCGTGCAAACGGGCTTAAACTCGCTTACTAGTGCTTAAATATGCTTATTACTGCTTATTGGTGCTTACACTTGCTTACTAATGCTTACTCCTGCTTACAATTGCATTGATTTCGACAGTAATATCTAATGGTTCTTGGGAAGGTGGGGGATTTGGAAGCTGTATGGAGTTGTCATTCATTACACATTTTACCTTCCATTTGTATCCATGATTCCTGTGTACATATACTGTATGGGGCACATGTGCTTATCTGTGGACTTTGCAAGGTTAAGACACTGACACCTCACATGTGCATTTAATGCAGTACTCCAGTTCACAAATATATGTTATTTAGTAAGTTATGCAACTAAAATATTGATCATAACGTGATTTGCCATGGAAAATGGAATATGCTGCAGTGGGACTAGAACCGAGAATGCCTGCGTATAAGGTGAATGCGCTGCCCACTGCACTATTGCTATACTGATTCATTTGCAAATATAATTCTTGTTATCCTCTTCAGCCATTTAAGCGGCATTAACAGTAGCTAAGCGATGGGCACACCCGCGCACCTACTGTCAGCTTTAATTGGATTCATAATAAAAAAAAAAAAATAGGTTTGTTTATTTTATTTGTGTTTACTATTGCTGTTATACATGTGGGGGAATGTTGCTTGGGATATGCGGACACCTATGAGCATCTCATTCATTCCTTTGGCCTTTCTGCTGTACTTCATTGTGGGGGCATGTATATTCTGAAAGTTCTGTTCTCAGACACACCCCCTGCACTCTTACACACTCCGTGTAAGATTAGGAGCTCAGGCAGCGCGCTTTCATTAATATGCATGGCGCGCTGCCGTCCTAAACGACCGCTTCCGTGCAGGTCTAAGCTAGTCCTGCACAGAAGATTAGTAAATCCGGGGGCATATCTTACAGTTCTGATTGCAGCCAGAGACTAAATGTCTGTGCCACAGAATGGTTTATTAGCTCCTGTAGGAAGAGTGGAAGTCTTTTATGGTTTTATAGCTGTCAAATGCTATAACACATCTCAGCAAAGCTCTAGTTGTGGGTATGGTAACACATATGTGTTAAATTCTGGTTCAGTTTCTAGCACTGGGGGTAGCATGGGAACCAGAAGTCAGATGACCAGATGTATGTGATGTCATTCTGCAATCTAGGACAAAAATGATGTTTTAATACCAGATGAGAAAGAAGACTTAGAGCACTCTATTTTTGAAACCTGACATAGAAAGATCTCTCACTTACTTCATTTTGTCTTGCTCTAGTAAGTGAACTAGGGAATAGTAATTTTTTATACCAGTCAGGAAAATACAGTGAAATTAGTTAACTACTATTTTTCCTGTATCTGTGTGAACCTATTCATCTGTGTTGTTTTTAATATTTCCTGCAAATGAAACTCTGGTGTTTATTTTAAATAGATATTTAGTATTTTCATGTTATTTTATTATTTATTATTAAATATATTTAAAGTTTTCTTTGTGGCTGGTCCTTTAGAGAATATTTTAAACTTTGAAAGGATTTACATCTATTTGGTGACACTGTGGCCACTCCTGAAAGCCTTACTGCATTGGCCAAACACTATTATTTGTATTAATATTAATTTCACTCATTATAAATGGATACCCTTATAAGAGCCTTAGAGTAGCTGGCTTTGGAGTGTCTGGTGTCAGTGTAACTACTTTATAGTCTAAGCAGAAGGGGGTATAGCTAGTAAATCTGTGTCAGCCTTTCATGTGTGTGTGTGTGTGTGTGTGTGTGTGTGTGTGTGAACTGCTTGGAGCAGGGACACAAAGCACTGATTTCACAGAGAGAGTGATGGAGGACTTGGCTTGGACACTTTGCTGAGGACTCAACTCTATAGCTGTGTCAGTGGGGAGACTTATTGGGTATTTGGAGATAGAGGGAAAACCAGCCCCCAGACTGAGTGTGTTTCCTGTGTGCTCTTAGGGAAATTGTACTTGATGCAGAGAGCTGCATCTGAAAATACTGTGTGTATCCATTTGCATTCCAAGTGAACGGCCCTCTCCAGCATCAGGAGGGAGGATTCAGGCTGCTTGATTACTGGTCCAGAGTGGGGGCGTCACACCCCCTATATCATTAGGAATCCCCCCACACACTCCAAACATATATACCAACTGCACGGTCTCACTAACTTAAGAAGAGAATCATCTTCCCAAAAAAGGAAATTACTGCTGACACACACACACTTTGAAATCAGAAAAGTGGTGATTTTTTAAGAAAATTGCAATCATTGTTCTCTTCCATGGCAGCTTGTGCTTTGGGAAACTGATGCTCGGGGAATTTCCCCTTGATCACCTGTAGCACACTACAAACATTGTGCAAAGTTCTGCTGTTCTGACAAGGAAATGGAGATAAACCTGTTCAGATGGCAGAAGGAGAGGTACAGAAGCAGTGAGAGGATTTCAGGAGGAGGAATGGGGGGAGAAGAAGAAGTAGCTTGTGTAACTGGATTTGTTCACCATGGTAGAGAAGAGGAAGAACATGTGGACAGAATATACATGCCTAAAAACAGCAACTGAGTGAACACGTGAGAATGAAACCAAAGATAAATGACATAGGGAGAAGGGGACACAGTCTGGAAATAAGGAAGAATGTCTTCATGGAGAAGGCTGTGGACTGCAGGTGCAGTAACCATTTGAAGAAGTCATTGGACAGAGGGTAGACAGAAGACAGGGTTAGGGAGGCAACACAGTGGTGTTAGCTACATGAAAATGTAAGACTTAAGGGACAGATGAATCCCTCTTTGCAACCATTCATTATGTAATCAGCAGTACAGGACAGAAATAGTGACAGCAGCTAAGTTACATGTCATATTAGCAGTTATGCACCATTCTTTAGTTCATTTGATCATTTATTTATTTACTTATTTCAAGGCTGAACCTAAAAGGTGGTTTCAGTCATGACCTGTGACCATAACTCTCATCTGTCCAGATTTTCACAGAAAGTACACATTTTTGCCTCATATGTGGTTTTCTGACAAATCACTGAGGACTGATGTCATTAAATGATGATATACATTTAAGTGTCAGAATTCACATCCTTTAGAAAATGCATGGTAACATAAATCATTTTATTCTTACAACTTTCTTAGTTTATGAGAACAATATTTAAAATCTGTTCCTATTCTTGGGCATTTGACACCCCCCATTATTTTATGTTTTGTCCAGATTTCTTGGACTAAGAGGTTGAGAGATATGACTGTAACCCTCATCGAGGTGTACCTGTGACCCCCACTGAGGTATGCCTGTAACCCTCACTGAGGTATGCCTATATCCAACTAAGGTATGCCTGCAACCCCCACTGAGGTATGCATATAGCCCCCACCAAGGTATATTTGAGGGCACCACTGAGGTATGCCTATAACCCCAACTAAGGTAAGTCTATAACCCCTACCAATGTAAACCTGTAACTCTCACTCAGGTTTGTCTGTGACTCCCAACAAGGTATACCCATGACCCCCACTGATGTATGCCTGTAACCTCTACTGAGGTATTTCTGTAACCACCACTGGAAATATATCTGTAATCCTGACCGAGATGTACCTGTGACCCTCACTGAGGTATAACTGCGACCCCAATGAGGTATACATGTGAACCCCCATTGAAGTATACTATTAACCCCGACAGAGGTATACCTTTAACCTCCACCAAGGTATACCTGTGACCACTATCTTGTAGCATGACGACTACCAATGGCTCCTTGTGCTCCACATGGAAGTTGTCCTGTGTCAAATAAATGAAACTCAGGTAATGCTTGCAAGGAATACAGAAGAATAGGTGGTATCTGGGGGTTATAATCACCAAAAGCATGAATCATGCAGAGTACTGAGAAAAGGGAAAACGGATATGGCCAACAGGATGCTGGAATGCAGAGGTAGATAGCTGACTTTGACAGAGCCTGAAGGCAATATTTCAATTTACACAGTACTAATCTGGCCTCCTATGGAATATTGTGCTCATTTCTGAAGTCATACAGAGAAATGGAAACAATGTTAGCAATGTTAATGACAAGAGTACGGTCTCACATGAATCCTGTAAGATAATGACAGGGATACAGACTCACATGTATCCTGTAGGATAATGACAAGGGTACAGCCTCACATGCATCCTGCAGGATAATGACAATGGTACAGCCTCACATGTATCCTGTAGTATAACGACAAGGGTACAGCCTCACATGTATCCTGTAGGATAATGACAAGGGTAGAGTGTCACATGTGTCCTGTAGGATAATGACAAGGGTACAGCCTCACATGCATCCTGTAGGATAATGACAAGGGTACAGCCTCACATGTATCCTGTAGGATAATGATAAGGGTATAGTGTTACATGCATCCTGTAGGATAATGACAAGGGTACAGCCTCACATGTATCCAGTAGGATAATGACAAGGGTACAGCCTCACATGTATCCTGTAGCATAATGACAAGGGTACAGTGTCACATGTATTCTGTAGGATAATGACAAGGGTACAGCCTCACATGTATCCTGAAGGATTATGACAAGGGTACAGCCTCACATGCATCCTATAGTATAATGACAAGGGTACAGCCTCACATGTATCCTGTAGCATAATGACAAGGGTACAGTGTCACATGTATTCTGTAGGATAATGACAAGGGTACAGCCTCACATGTATCCTGTAGGATAATAACAAGAGTGCAGTCTCACATGTATCCTGTAGAATAATGACAAGGGTACAGCCTCACATGTATCCTGTAAGATAATGACAAGGGTAAAACCCCACATGTATCCTTTAGGATAATGAGGAGGAACAGTCACACATTTATCCTGCAGGATGATGCCAGGGTACAGCCTCACATGTATCCTGTAAGATAATGACAAGGGTACAGCCTAACATGTACCCTGTAGGATAATGACAAAGGTACAGACTCACATGTATCCTGAAGGATTATGACAAGGGTACAGCCTCACATGCATCCTGTAGTATAATGACAAGGGTACAGCCTCACATGTATCCTGTAGGATAATGACAAGGGTACAGCCTCACATGTATCATCTAGGATTATGACAAGGGTACAGCCTCACATGTATCCTGTAGTATAATGACAAGGGTACAGCCTCACATGTATCCTGTCGGATAGTGACAAGGGTATAGTGTCACATGTATCCTGTAGGATCATGACAAAGGTTCAGCCTCAAATGTATCATGTAGTATAATGACAAGGGTACAGCCTCACATGTATCCTGTAGCATAATGACAAGGGTACAGTGTCACATGTATTCTGTAGGATAATGACAAGGGTACAGCCTCACATGTATCCTGAAGGATTATGACAAGGGTACAGCCTCACATGCATCCTATAGTATAATGACAAGGGTACAGCCTCACATGTATCCTGTAGCATAATGACAAGGGTACAGTGTCACATGTATTCTGTAGGATAATGACAAGGGTACAGCCTCACATGTATGCTGTAGGATAGTAACAAGAGTACAGTCTCACATGTATCCTGTAGGATAATGACAAGGGTACAGTGTTACATGTATCCTGAAGGATAATGACAAGGAACACTCACACATGTATCCTGCAGGATGATGCAAGGGTACAGCCACCCATGTATCCTGTAAGATAATGACAAGGGTACAGTCTCACATGCATCCTTTAGGATAATGACAAGGGTACAGCCTCACATGTATCCTGTAGGATAATGACAAGGGTACAGCCTCACATGTATCATCTAGGATTATGACAAGGGTACAGCCTCACATGTATCCTGTAGGATAATGACACGGGTACAGCCTCACATGTATCATCTAGGATTATGACAAGGGTACAGCCTCACATGTATCCTGTAGTATAATGACAAGGGTACAGCCTCACATGTATCCTGTCACATGTATCCTGGAGGATATTGACAAGGGTACAATCTCACAAGGATCCTGTAGGATAATGACAAGGAACAGTCACACATTTATCCTGCAGGATGATGCAAGGGCACAGCCTCACATGTATCCTGCAAGATAATGACAAGGGTACAGCCTAACATGTACCATGTAGGATAATGCGAAAGGTACAGTCTCACATGTATCCTGTAGGATAATGACAAGGGTACACCTCACATGTATCCTGTAGGATAATGACAAGGGTACAGCCTCACATGTATCCGGAAGGATAATGACAAGGGTACAGCCTCACATGTATCCTGTAAGGTAATGACAAGGGTACAGCCTCACACGTATCCTGTAGGATAATGACAAGGGTACAGCCTCACACGTATCCTGTAGGATAATGACAAGGGTACAGCCTCACATGTATCATCTAGGATTATGACAAGGGTACAGCCTCACATATATCCTGTAGGATAATGACGAGGGTACAGCCTCACATGTATCCTGTAGGATAATGACAAGGGTAGAGTGTCACATGTATCCTGTAGGATAATGACAAGGGTACAGCCTCACATGTATCATGTAGGATGATGACAAGGGTACAGTGTGACATGTATCCTGTAGGATAATGACAAGGGTACAGTCAGACATGCATCCTGTAGGATAATGCAAGGGTAGAGCCTCACATGAATCCTATAGGATAATTACAAGGGTACAGTCTTACATGTATCCTGTAGTATAATGGCAAGGGTACACCTTCACATGTATCCTGTAGGATAATGACAAGGGTACAGTGTCACATGTATCCTGAAGGATAATGACAGGGGTACAGCCTCACATGTATCCTGCAGGATAATAACAAGGGTAAAGTGTCACATGTATCCTGCAGGATAATGACAAAGGTACAGCCTTACATGTATCCTGTAGGATAATGACAAGTGTACAGCCTCACATGGATCCTGAAGGATAATGACAGGGGTACAGCCTCACATTTATCCTGTGGGATAATGACAAGGGTACAGACTCACATGTATCCTGTAGGATATTGACAAGGGTACGGCCTCACATGTATCCTGTAGGATAATGACAAGTGTACAGCCTCACATGGATCCTGAAGGATAATGACAGGGGTACAGCCTCACATGTATCCTGTAGGATAATGACAAGGGTGCAGACTCACATGTATCCTGTAGGATAATGACAAGTGTACATCCTCACATGGATCCTGAAGGATAATGACAGGGGTACAGCCTCACATGTATCCTGTAGGATAATGACAAGGGTACAGACTCACATGTATCCTGTAGGATATTGACAAGGGTACAATCTCACCAAGATCCTGTAGGGTAATGACAAGGGTAAAGCCTCACATGTATCCTTTAGGATAATGACAAGGGTACAGTGTTACATGTATCCTGCAGGATAATGACAAGGAACAGTCACACATGTATCCTGCAGGATGATGCAATGGTACAGCCTAACATGTACCCTGCAGGATAATGACAAAGGCACAGTCTCACAGAGGGTTGGGAGGGTGGCCTAATGGTTAAGGTGTTTGCCTTACAAACACAAGGTGCAAGGTCTGAGTCTCACAAGGGATAACTGGCTAGGCTTAAAATGGCTCGCAAGGGCAGTTAGCTTAGTATGAATCTATGAACCTATGAACATGTATCCTGAAGGATAATGACAAGGGTACAGCCTCACACGTATCCTGTAGGATAATGACAAGGGTACAGCCTCACATGTATCATCTAGGATTATGACAAGGGTACAGCCTCACATGCATCCAGAAGTATAATGACAACGGTACAGCCTCACATGTATCCTGTCGGATAATGACAAAGGTATAGTGTCACATGTATCCTGTAGGATAATGACAAAGGTTCAGCCTCAAATGTATCATGTAGGAAAATGACAAGGGTACAGTCTCACATGTATCCTGTTACATAATGACAAGGGTATGGTGTCACATGTATTCTGTAGGATAATGTCAAGGGTACAGCCTCACATGTATCCTGTAGGATAATAACAAGAGTACAGTCTCACATGTATCCTGTAGGATAATGACAAGGGTACAGCCTCACATGTATACTCTAGCATAATGACAAGGGTACAGCCTCACATGTATCCTGTAGGATAATGACAAGGGTACAACCTCACATGTATCCTTTAGGATAATGGCAAGGGTACAGCCTCACATGTATCATCAAGGATTATGACAAGGGTACAGCCTCACATGTATCCTGTAGGATAATGACAAGGGTACAGCCTCACATGTATCCTGTAGGATATTGACAAGGGTACAATCTCACAAGGATACTGTAGGATAATGACAAGGGTACAGCCTCACATGTATCCTTTAGGATATGACAAGGGTACAGTGTTACATGTATCCTGTAGGATAATGAGAAGGAACAGTCACACATGTATCCTGCAGGATGATGCAAGGGCACAGCCTCACATGTATCCTGCAAGATAATGACAATGGTACAGCCTAACATGTACCATGTAGGATAATGACAAAGGTACAGTCTCTCATGTATCCTGTAAGATAACGACAAGGGTGCAGTGTCACATGTATCCTGAAGGATAATGACAAGGGTACAGCCTCACATGTATCCTGTAGGATAATGACAAGGGTACAGCCTCACATGTATCATCTAGGATTATGACAAGGGTACAGCCTCACATGTATCCTGTACGATAATGACAAGGGTATAGTGTCACATGTATCATGTAGGATAATGACAAAGGTTCAGCCTCAAATGTATCATGTAGGAACATGACAAGGGTACAGTCTCACATGTATCCTGTAGCATAATGACAAGGTACAGTGTCACATGTTTTCTGTAGGATAATGACAAGGGTACAGCCTCACATGTATCCTGTAGTATAATGACAAGGGTACAGCTTCAAGTGTATCCTGTAGGATAATGACAAGGGTACAGTGTCACATGTATTCTGTAGGATAATGATAAGGGTACAGCCTCACATGTATCCTGTCGGATAATGACAAGGGTACAGCCTCACATGTATCCTGTAGGATAATGACAAGGGTAGAGTGTCACATGTATCCTGTAGGATAATGACAAGGGTACAGCCTCACATGTATTATGTAGGATAATGACAAGGGTACAGTGTCACGTGTATCCTGTAGGATAATGACAAGGGTACAGTCAGACATGCATCCTGTAGGATAATGCAAGGGTAGAGCCTCACATGAATCCTATAGCATAATTACAAGGGTACAGTCTCACATGTATCCTGTAGTATAATGACAAGGGTACACCTTCACATGTATCCTGTAGGATAATGACAAGGGTACAGTGTCACATGTATCCTGTAAGATAATGACAAGGGTAAAGTGTCACATGTATCCTGTAAGATAATGACAAGGGTAAAGTGTCACATGTATCCTGTAGGATAATGACAAGTGTACAGCCTCACATGGATCCTGAAGGATAATGACAGGGGTACAGACTCACATGTATCCTGTAGGATAATGACAAGGGTACAGACTCACATGTATCCTGTAGGATATTGACAAAGGTACAATCTCACCAGGATCCTGTAGGGTAATGACAAGGGTACAGCCTTACATGTATCCTTTAGGATAATGACAAGGGTACAGTGTTACATGTATCCTGTAGGATAATGACAAGGAACAGTCACACATGTATCCTGCAGGATGATGCAAGGGTACAGCCTCACATGTATCCTGTAAGATAATGACAAGGCTACAGCCTAACATGTACCCAGTAGGATAATGACAAGGGTACAGCCTGACACGTATCCTGTAAGATAATGACAAGGGTACAGCCTCACATGTATCATATAGGATTATGACAAGGGTACAGACTCACATGTATCCTGTAGTATAATGACAAGGGTAAAGCCTCACATGTATCCTGTCGGATAATGACAAGGGTATAGTGTCACATGTATCCTGTAGGATAATGACAAAGGTTCAGCCTCAAATGTGTCATGTAGGAAAATGACAAGGGTACAGTCTCACATGTATCCTGTAGCATAATGACAAGGGTACAGTGTCACATGTATTCTGTAGGATAATGACAAGGGTACAGCCTCACATGTATCCTGTAGGATAATGACAAGGATACAGCCTCACATCTGCCATGTTGGATAATGACAAAGGTACAGCCTCACATGTATCCTGTAGGATAATGACAAAAGCACATTCTTACATGTATCCTGTAGGATAATGACAAGGGTACAGCCTCACATGTATACTCTAGCATAATGACAACGGTACAGCCTCACATATATCCTGTAGGATAATGACAAGGTTACAGCCTCACATGTATCCTCTAGTTATAATGACAAAGGTACAGTCTCACATGTATCCTGTAGTATAATGACAAGGGTACAGCTTCACGTGTATCCTGTAGGAAAATGACAAGGGTACAGTGCCACATGTATTCTGTAGGATAATGACAAGGGTACAGCCTCACATGTATCCTGTAGGATAATGACAAGGATACAGCCTCACATCTGCCATGTTGGATAATGACAAAGGTACAGCCTCACATGTATCCTGTAGGATAATGACAAAAGCACATTCTTACATGTATCCTGTAGGATAATGACAAGGGTACAGCCTCACATGTATACTCTAGCATAATGACAACGGTACAGCCTCACATATATCCTGTAGGATAATGACAAGGTTACAGCCTCACATGTATACTCTAGCATAATGACAACGGTACAGCCTCACATATATCCTGTAGGATAATGACAAGGGTACAACCTCACATGTATACTCTAGCATAATGACAACGGTACAGCCTCACATATATCCTGTAGGATAATGACAAGGTTACAGCCTCACATGTATCCTCTAGTTATAATGACAAAGGTACAGCCTCCCATGTATCCTGTAGGATAATGACAACGGTACAGTCTCACATGTTTGCTGTAGGACAATGACATGGGTACAGTTTCAAATGTATCCTGTAGGATAATGACAAGGCTAAAGGCTCACATGTATCCTATAGGATAATGACAAAGGTACAGTCTCACAAGGATCCTGTAGGATAATGACAAGGGTACAGCCTCACGTATCCTGAAGAATATTGTAAAGGGTACAGTTTCACATGTCTCGTGTACGATAATGACACGGGTACAGTCAGAAGTCTATCGTGTAGGATAATGACAAGGGTACAGTCTTACATTATCCTGTAGGATAATAAAAGAGGTACAGCCTTACATGTATCATGTAGAATAATGACAAGGGTACAGCCTCGCATGTATCCTGTAGGATAATGTCAAGGGTACAGCCTTACATGTATCCTGTAGGATAATAACAAGGTTACAGTCTTACATGTACCCTGTAAGATAAAGACAAGCGTACAATCTCACATGTATCCTGAAGACTAATGACAGGGGTACAGCCTCACATGTTTTCTTTAGGATAATGACAAGGGTACAGCGTCACATATATCCTTTAGGATAATGACAAGGGAAGAGCATCATATGTATTCTGTATGATAATGACAAGGGTAGAGCCTCACACGTATCCTGTAGGATATTGACAAGGGTACAATCTCACAAGGATCCTGTAGGATAAAGACAAGGGTACAGCCTCACATGTATCCTGTAAGGTAATGACAAGTGTACAGCCTCACATGTACCCTGTAGGATAATGACAAAAGTACAGTCTCACATGTATCCTGTGGGATAATGACAATGGTACAGCCTCACATGTATCCTGTATGATAATGACAAGGATACAGCCTCACATGTATCCTGTAAGATAATAACAAGGGTACAGGGTCACATGTATCCTGTAGGATAATGACAAGGGTACAGTATCACATGTATCTTGTAGGATAATGACAAGGGTACAAACTCACACGTATCCTGTAGGATAATGACAAGGGTACAGCCTCACATGTATCCTGTGTCATAATGACAAGGGTACAGGCTCACATGTATCCTGCAGGATATTGACAAGGGCACAGTCTTGCATGTATAATGAAGGATAATAACAGGGTACAGTCTCACATGTATCCTGTAGGATAATGACAGGGTACAGCCTCACATGTATCCTGTAGGATAATGACAAGGGTACAGTGTCACATGTATCCCGTAGGATAATGCCAAGGGTACATCCTTACATGTATCCTGTAGGATAATGACAAGGATACAGTCTCACATGTATCCTGTAAGATTATAACAAGGGTACAGGGTCACATGTATCCTGTAGGATAACGACAAGGGTACAGTGTCACATGTATCCTGAAGGATAATGACAGGGGTACAGCCTCACATGTATCCTGTAGGATAATGACAAGGGTATAGTGTCACATGTATTCTGAAGGACAATGACAAATGCACAGTCTCACAAGGATCCTGTAGGATAATGACAAGGGTACAGCCTCACATGTATCCTGAATGATAATGACAACGGTACAGTCATTGTCACATGAATACTGTAGGATAATTACAAAGGTACAATCTCACATAAATGCTGTAGGATAATAACAGGGGTACAGTCTAATATGTATCATGTGAGATAATGACAAGGGCACCTTATCACATGTATCCTTTAGGATAATGACAAGATTACAGCCTCACATGTATCCTGTAGGATAATGACAAGGGTACAGCCTCACATGTATCTTCTATAATAATGACAAGGGTACAGCCTCACATGTAACCTGTAGGATAATGACAAGTGCACAGCATCACATGTATCCTGTAGGATAATGAAAGGGTACAGTGTCACATGTATCCTGTAGGAAAATGACAAAGGTACAGCCTCAAATGTATCCTGTAGGATAATGACAAGGGTACAGTGTCACATGTATCCTGTAGGATAATGACAAAGGTACAGCCTCACATGTATCCTGTAGTATAATGACAAGGGTACAGCCTCACATTTATCCTGTAGGATATTGACAAGGGTGCAGTGTCATATGTATCCTGTAGGATAATGACAAAGGTACAGCCTCCCAAGTACACTGTAGGATAATGACAAGGGTACAGTCTCTCAGGTATCCTGTAAGATAATGACAAGGGTGCAGTGTCACATGTTTCCTGTAGGATAATGACAAGGGTACAGCGCCACATGTATCCTGTAGTATAATGATAAGGGTACAGCCTCACTTTTATCCTGTAGGATATTGACAAGGGTGCAGTGTCACATGTATCCTTTAGGATAATGACAAAGGTTCAGCCTCCCAAGTACACTGTAGGATAATGACAAGGGTACAGTCTCTCAGGTATCCTGTAAGATAATGACAAGGGTGCAGTGTCACATGTTTCCTGTAGGATAATGACAAGGGCACAGCGTCACATATATCATGTATGATAATGACAAGGGTACAGTGTCACATGTATCCTGAAGGATAATGACAAGGGTACAGCCTCACATATATCTTGTAAAATAATGACAAGAGTACAGTCTCAAATGCATCCTGAAGGATTATGGCAAGGGTACTGTCACACATGTATTGTTTAGGATAATGACAAGGGTACAGCCTCACATGCATCCTTTAGGATAACGGCAATGGTACAGCCTCACATGCATCCTGTAGGATATTGACAAGGGTACAGTCTCACATGTATCCTGTAGGATAATGACAAGGGTACAGCCTCCCAAGTACACTGTAGGATAATGACAAGGGTACAGTCTCACATGTATCCTGTAGCATAATGACAAGGGTACAGTCTCACATGTATCCTGTAGGATAATGACAAGGGTACAGCCTCCCAAGTACACTGTAGGATAATGACAAGGGTACAGCCTCACATGTATCCTTTAGGATGATGACAAGGGTACAGCCTCACATGTGTCCTTTAGGATAATGACAAGGGTGCAGACTTATATGTACCCTGTAGGATAATGACAAGGGTGCAGTCTCACATGTATCCTGAAGGATAAAGACAAGGGTAAAGCCTCACATGTACACTGTGGGATAAAGACAAGAGTACAGTCTCTCATGTATCCTGTACGATTATGAAAAGGGTGCAGTGTCTCATGTATCCTGTAGGATAATGACAAAGGTACAGCCTCCCAAGTACACTGAAGGATAAAGATAAGGGTACAGTCTCTCATGTATCCTGTAAGATAATGACAAGGGTACAGTGTCACATGTATACTGAATGATAATGACAAGGGTACAGCCTCACATATATCCTGTATGATAATGACAAAGGTACAGTGTCACATGTATCCTGAAGGATATTGACAAAGGCACAGTCTTTTATGTATAATGAAGGATAATAACAGGGGTACAGCCTCATATGTATCCAGTAGGATAATGACAAGGATACAGCCTCACATGTATCCTGTAGGATAATAACAGGGGTACAGCCTCACATGTATCCTGTAGGATAATGAAAAGGGTATAGTGTCACATGTATCCTGTAGGATAATAACAAAGGTACAGTCTAATATGTATCCTGTGGGATAATGACAAGGGCACCGTGTCACATGTATCCCTTAGGATAATGACAAGGGTACAGTGTCACATGTGTCCTGTAGGATAATGACAAGGGTACAGCCTCACATGCATCCTGTGGGATAATGACAAGGGTACAACCTCACATGTATCCTGTGGGATAATGACAAGGGTATAGTGTCACATGTATCCCGTAGGATAATTACAAAGGTACAGCCTTACATGTAACCTGTAGTATAATGACAAGGGTACAGTCTCACATTTATCCTGTAGGATCATGACAAGGGTGCAGTGTCACATGTATCCTATAGGATAATGACAAAGGTACAGCCTCACATGTACACTGTAGGATAAAGACAAGGGTACAGACTCTCATGTATCCTGTAAGATAATGACAAGGGTACAGTGTCACATGTATCCTGCAGGATAATGACAAGGGTACAGTCTCACATATATCGGGTAGGATAATAACAGGAGTACAGCCTGAGGGTAATCTTGTATGATAATGACAAAGGTACAGCCTCAAATGTGTCCTGAAGGATAATGACAAGGGTACAGCCTCACATGCATCCTTTAGGATAATGACAAGGGTACAGCCTCACATGTATTCTGTAGGATAATGACAAGGGTAAAGTCTCACATATATCCTGCAGGATAATGACAAGGGTACAGTCTCTCATGTATCCTGTAAGATAATGACAAGGGTGCAGTGTCACATGTATCCTGTAGGATAATGACAAGGGTACAGCGTCACATGAATCCTGTAGGATAATGACAAGGGTACAGCCTCATATGTGTCCTGTAGGATAATGACAAGTGTACAGTCTCACATGTATCCTGTAGGATAATGACAAAGATGCAACCTCACATGTATCCTGTAGGATAATGACAAGGGTACAGCCTCGCATGCATCCTGTATGATAATGACAAGGGTGCAGCGTCACATGTATCCTGTAGATTAATGACAAGGGTACAGCTCACATGTATCCTGTAGGATAATAAAAAGGGTACAGGCACACATGTATCCTGTGGGATAATGACAACGGTACAGCCTCACATGTATCCTGTAGGATAATGACAAGGGTACAGCCTCACATGCATCCTGTAGGATAATGGCAAGGGTATAGCTTTATATGTGTCATGTAGGATAATGGCAAGGGTACATCCTCACATGTATCTTCCATGGAAACTGTAGGATAATGACAAGGGTACAGTCTCTCATGCATCCTTTAAGATAATGACAAGGGTGCAGTGTCACATATATCCTGTAGGATAATGACAAGGGTACAGTGCCACATGTATCATGTAGGATAATGACAAGGGTACAGCCTCACATGTATCCTGTGGTATAATGACAAGGGTACAGCCTTACATATAACCTGTAGTATAATGACAAGGGTACAGCCTCACATTTATCCTGTAGGATCATGACAAGGGTGCAGTGTCACATGTATCCTATAGGATAATGACAAAGGTTCAGCTTCACATGTACACTGTAGGATAATGACAAGGGTACAGTCTCTCATGCATCCTTTAAGATAATGACAAGGGTGCAGTGTCACATATATCCTGTAGGATAATGACAAGGGTACAGTGCCACATGTATCATGTAGGATAATGACAAGGGTACAGCCTCACATGAATCCTGTAGGATAATGACAAGGGTACAGTCTCACATGTATCCTGTAGGATAATGACAAGGATGCAACCTCACATGTATCCTGTAGGATAATGACAAGGGTACAGCATCACATGTATCCTGTAGGATTTTGAGAAGTGTACAACTCACATGTATCCTGTAGGATAATAAAAAGGGTACAGGCTCACATGTATCCTGTGGTATAATGACAAGGGTACAGCCTCACATGTATCCTGTAGGATAACGAGAAGGGTACAACCTCACATGTATCCTGTAGGATCATGACAAGGGTGCAGTGTCACATGTATCCTATAGGATAATGACAAAGGTACAGCTTCACATGTACACTGTAGGATAAAGACAAGGGTACAGTCTCTCATGTATCCTGTAAGATAATGACAAGGGTGCAGTGTCACATGTATCCTGCAGGATAATGACAAGGGTACAGTGTCACATGTATCATGTAGGATAATGACAAGGGTACAGTGTCACATGTATCCTGAAGGATAATGACAAGGGTACAGCCTCACAAGTATCCTGTAAGATAATGACAAGGGTGCAGTGTCACATGTATCCTGAAGGATAATGACAAGGGTACAGTCTCTCAGGTATCCGGTAAGATAATGACAAGGGTGCAGTGTCACATGTATCCTGAAGGATAATAACAGGGTACAGTCTCACATGTATCCTGAAGGATAATGACAGGGTACAGCCTCACATGTATCCTGTAGGATAATGACAAGGGTACAGCCTCAAATGTATCCTGTAGGATAATGTCAAGGGTACAGCCTCACATGTATCCTGCAGGATAATGACAAGGGTACAGCGTCACATGTATCATATAGGATAATGAAAAGGGTGCAGTGTCACATGTATCCTGTAGGGTAATGACAAGGGTACAGTGTCACATGTATAATGTAGGATACTGACAAGGGTACAGTGTCACATGTGTACTGTATGATAATGACAAGGGAACTGCTGCACATGTATCCTGTAGGATAATGACAAGGGTACAGTCTCACAAGTATCCTGTAGCATAATGACAAGGGTACAGTCTCAAATGTATCCTGTAGGATAATGACAAGGATACAGCTTCACATGTATCCTGTAGGTAAATGATAAGGGTAAAGCCTCACATGTATCCTGTAGGAAAATGACAAAGGTACAGTGTCACATGTATCCTGAAGGATATTGACAAGGGCACAGTCTTGTATGTATAATGAAGGATAATAACAGGGGTACAGCCTCACATGTATCCTGTAGGATAATGACAAGTGTACAGTGTCACATGTATCCTGAAGGATAATGACAGGGGTACAGCCTCACATGTATCCTGTAGGATAATGACAAGGGTATATTGTCACATGTATCCTGAAGGATAATGACAGCAGTGCAGCCTCACATGTATTCTGAAGGATAATGACAAGGGTACAGCCTCACAATTATCCTGTAGGATAATAACAAAGGTACAGTCTAATATGTATCCTGTGGGATAATGACAAGGGCACCGTATCACATGTATCCCTTAGGATAATGACAAGGGTGCAGTGTCACATGTATCTTGTAGGATAATGATAAGGGTACAGCCTCACATGAATCCTGTCAGGTAATGACAAGGGTACAGTGTCACATGTATCCTGTAGGATAATGACAAGGGTACAGCCTGATGTGTACCCTGTAGGATAATGAAAGTCTCACATGTATCCTTTAGGATAATGACAGCGGTACAACCTTATATGTACCCTGTAGGATAATGACAAGGGTACAACCTCAAATGTTTCCTGAAGGATAATGACAAGGGTACAGCCTCACATGCATCCTTTAGGATAATGACAAGGGTACAGCCTCACATGTATCCTTTAGGATAATGACAAGACTACAGCCTTATATGTGTCCTGTAGTATAATGACAAGGGTACAGCCTCACATTTATCCCGTAGGATCATGACAAGTGTGCAGTGTCACATGTATCCTATAGGATAATGACAAATGTACAGCCTCACATGTACATTGTAGGATAAAGACAACGGTACAGTCTCTCATGTATCCTGTAAGATAATGACAATGGTGCAGTGTCACATGTATCCTGCAGGATAATGACAAGGGTACAGCGTCACATGTATCATGTAGGATAATGACAAGGGTACAGTGTCACATGTATCCTGGAGGGTAATGACAAGGGTACAGTGTTACATGTATAACGTAGGATACTGACAAGGGTACAGTGTCACATGTGTACTGTAGGATAATGACAAGGGAACTGCCTCACATGTATCCTGTAGGATAATGACAAGGGTACAGTCTCACAAGTATCCTGTAGCATAACGGCAAGGGTACAGTCTCAAATGTATCCTGTAGGATAATGTCAAGGGTACAGCCTCACATGTTTCCTGTAGGATAATGACAAATGTACAGAGTCACATGTATCCTGAAGGATAATGACAGGGGTACAGCCTCACATGTATCCTGTAGGATAATGACAAGGGTATAGTGTCACATGTATCATGTAGGATAATGACAAGGGTGCAGTGTCACATGTATACTGAATGATAATGACAAGGGTACAGCCTCACATATATCCTGTATGATAATGACAAAGGTACAGTGTCACATGTATCCTGAAGGATATTGACAAGGGCACAGTTTTGTATGTATAATGAAGGATAATAACAGGGGTACAGCCTCACATGTATCCAGTAGGATAATGACAAGGATACAGCCTCACATGTATCCTGTAGGATAATAACAGGGGTACAGCCTCACATGTATCCTGTAGGATAATGACAAGGGTATAGTGTCACATGTATCCTGTAGGATAATAACAAAGGTACAGTCTAATATGTATCCTGTGGGATAATGACAAGGGCACCGTGTCACATGTATCATGTAGGATAATGACAGCTGTACAGCCTTATGTGTACCCTGTAGTTTAATGACAAGGGTACAACCTCAAATGTTTCCTGAAGGATAATGACAAGGGTACAGTCTCACATGTATCTGGTAGGATAATGACAAGAGTACAGCCTGACGGTAATCTTGTATGATAATGACAAAGGTACAGCCTCAAATGTGTCCTGAAGGATAATGACAAATGTACAGCTTCAGATGTATCCTGTAGGATAATGACAAGGGTACAGCCTCAGATGCATCTTGTATGATGATGACAAGGGCACAGTCTCGTATGTATAATGAAGGATAATAACAGGGGTACAGCCTCACATGTATCCTGTAGGATAATGACAAGGGTACAGCCTCACATGTATCCTGAAGGATAATGACAGGGGTGCAGCCTCACATGTATCCTGTAGCATAATGACAAGGATACAGCCTCACATGTATCCTGTAGGATATTGACAAGGGCACAGTCTCGTATGTATAATGAAGGATAATAATAGGGGTACAGCCTCACATGTATCCTGTAGGATAATGACAAGGATACAGCCTCACATGTATCCTGTAGGATAATGACAAGGGTACAGACTCACATGTATCCGGTAGGATAATGACAAGAGTACAGCCTGACGTTAATCTTGTAGGATAATGACAAAGGTACAGCCTCAAATGTGTCCTGAAGGATAATGACAAATGTACAGCTTCAGATGTATCCTGTAGGATAATGACAAGGGTACAGCCTCAGATGCATCTTGTATGATGATGACAAGGGCACAGTCTCGTATGTATAATGAAAGATAATAACAGGGGTACCGCCTCACATGTATCCTGTAGGATAATGACAGGGGTACAGCCTCACATGTATCCTGAAGGATAATGACAAGGGTAGAGTGTCACATGTATCCTATAGGATAATGACAAAGGTACAGCCTCACATGTACACTGTATGATAATGACAAGGATGCAGTCTCTCATGTATCCTGTAAGATAATGACAAGGGTGCAGTGCCATATGTATCCTATAGGATAATGACAAGGGTATAGCGTCACATGTATCATGTAAGATAATGACAAGGGTACAGCCTCACATGTATCCTGTAGGATAATGACAAGTGTACAGTCTCACATGTATCCTGTAGGATAATGACAAGGGTACAGCCTCACTTGTATCCTGTCAGATAATGACAAGGGTACAGCCTCGCATGCATCCTGTATGATAATGACAAGGGTGCAGTGTCACATGTATCCTACAGGATAATGACAAAGGTTCAGCTTCACATGTACACTGTAGGATAATGACAAGGTTACAGTCTCTCATGCATCCTTTAAGATAATGACAAGGGTGCAGTGTCACATATATCCTGTAGGATAATGACAAGGGTACAGTGCCACATGTATCATGTAGGATAATGACAAGGGTACAGCCTCACATGTATCCTGTAGGATAATGACAAGGGTACAGCCTTGCATGCATCCTGTATGATAATGACAAGGGTGCAGCGTCACATGTATCCTGTAGATTAATGACAAGGGTACAACCTCACATGTATCCTGTAGGATTTTGTCAAGTGTACAGCTCACATGTATCCTGTAGGATAATAAAAAGGGTACAGCCTCACATGTTTCCTGTAGGATAATGACAAGGGTACTGTCTCACATGTATCCTGAAGGATAATGACAGGGATACAGTCACACGTGTATCCTGTAGGAAAATTACAAGGGTACTGCCTCAGATGTATCCTGTAGGAAAATGACAGGGGTACAGCCTCACATGTATCCAGTAGAATAATGAGATGGGTACAGGTGCAGATGTATCTTGTAGGATAATGACAACGGTAGAGTCTCACATGTTTCCTGCAGGATAATGACAAGGGAACAGCTTAACATGTATCGTGCAGGATAATGACAAGGGAACATTGTCACATGTATACTGTAGGATAATGACAAAGATACAATCGCACATAAATCCTGGAGGATAATGGCAAGGGTACAGCCTCACACGTATCCTGTAGGATAATGACAAGGGTACAGCCTCACACGTATCCTGTAGGATAATGACAAGGGTACAGCCTCACATGTATCCTGTAGGATAATGACAATGGCACGGTGTCACATGTATCTTGTAGGATAATGATAAGGGTACAGTGTCACATGTGTCTTTAGGATAATGACAAGGGTACAGCCTCACAGGAATCCTGTAGGATATTGACAAGGGTACATTGTCACATGTATCCTGAAGGATACTGAAAAGCATACAGCCTCACATGAATACTCTAGGATAATGACAAGGGTACAGCCTCATATATATCCTGTACGATAATGACAAGGGTACAGTCTCACATGTACCCTTTAGGATAATGACAAGGGTACAACCTCACATGTATCCTATAGGACAATGACAAGGGTACAGCCTCACATGGGTCATGTATGATAATGACAAGGGTACAGTGTCACATGTGTCCTGTATGATAACAATAACGGTACAGCCTCAAATGTATCCTGTAGGAAAATGACTAGGGTACAGTCTCACATGTATACTCTAGGATAATGGTAAGGGTACAGTCAAACATGTATCCTGTAGCATAATGACAAGGGTACAGCCTCTTATGTATCATGTAGGATAATGACAAGGTACAGTCTCACATATATCCTGTATGATAAGGGCAAAGTTTCAGCCTCACATGTTTCCTGTATGATAACGACAAGAGTGCACCTGCACATGTATCCTTTCGGATAATGACAAGGGTACAGCCTCAAAAGGATCCTATAGGATAATCACAAGCGTACAGCCTCAAATGTATCCTGAAGGATAATGACAAGGGTAAAGTCACATATCTATCCTGTAGGATAATGACAAGGGTACAGCCTCACATGTATCCTGTATGATAATGACAAGGGTACAGCCTCACATGTATCCTGTATGATAATGACAAGGGTACAGTCTCACATGTATCCTGTATGGCAATGACAAGGGTAAAGGCTCACGTGTATCCTGTAAGACAATGACAAGGGTACAACCTCACATTTGTCCTGTTGGATAATGACAAGGGTACAGTCTCACAAGTATCCTGTAGGATAATGACAAGGGTACAGTATCACATGTATCCTGTAGGATAATGACAAAGGTACAGCCTCAACTGCACCCTGTAGGATAATGACAAGGGTACAACCTCAAATGTATCCTCTATAATAATGACAAGTGTACTGCCTCACATGTATCCTGTAGGAAAATCACAAGGGTACAGCCTCACGCATATCCAGTTGGATATTGACAAGGGTACATCCCCACATTTTACCTGGAAAACAATGACAAGGGTACAACCTCACATGTATCCTGTAGGTTAATGACAAGGGTACAGTGTTGCATGAGTCCTGTAGGATAATGAAAATGGTAGAGCCTCACATGTATCCTTTAGGATAATGACAAGGGTACAGTGTCACATGTATCCTGCAGTATAATGACAAGGGTACAGGGTCACATGTATCCTGCAGTATAATGAGAAGGATACAGCCTCACATGTATCCTGTAGGATAATTAGAAGGATACAACCTACACGTATCCTGTAGCATAATGACAAGGGTACAGTCTCACATGTACCCTGTAGGATAAGGACAAAGGTACAATCTTACATTTATCCTGCAGGATAATGACAAGCATACAGTCTCACATGTATCCTGTAGGATAATGACAAGAGTACAGTCTCACATGTATCCTGTAGGATAATGACAGGGGTACAGTCTCACATGTATCCTGTAGGATAATGACAAGGGTACAGTGTCACGTATCCGGTAGGATAATGACTAGGGTACAGCCTCAACTGCACCCTGTAGGATAATGACAAGGGTACAGGCTCACTTGTATGCTGTAGGGTAATGAAAAGGGTACAACCTCACAAGTATCCTGTAGTATAATGACAAGGATACAGCCTCACATGTATCCTGTAGGATAATTACAAGGATACAGCCTACACGTATCCTGTAGGATAATGACAAGGGTACAGTCTCACATGTAACCTGTAGAATAAGGACAAAGGTACAGTCTTACATTTATCCTGTAGGATAATGACAAGCGTACAGTCTCACATGTATCCTATAGGATAATGGCAAGGGTACAGTGTCACATGTATCCGGTACGATAATGACTAGGGTACAGCCTCAACTGCACCCTGTAGGATAATGACAAGTGTACAGGCTCACTTGTATGCTGTAGGGTAATATCAAGCGTACAGTCTCACATGTATCCTGAAGGATAATGACAAGGGTACTGTCTCAGATGTATCCTGTAGGATATTGACAAGGGTACAGCCTCACATGTATTCTGTAGGATGACAAGGGTACAGTCTCACATGTATCCTGTAGGATATTGACAAGGGTACAGTCTCACATGTATCCTGTAGGATAATGACAAGGGTACGGCCTCACATGTATCCTGAAGGAAAATGACAAGGGTACTGCTTCACATGTATCCAGTTGGATAATGACAAGGGTACAGCCCCACATTTTACCTGAAAAACAATGACAAGGGTACAACCTCACACGTACCCTGTAGGATAACGACAAAGGTACAACCTCATATGTATCCTGTAGGTTAATGACAAGTGTACAGTGTCGCATGAGTCCTGTAGGGTAACAAAATGGGTACAGCCTCACATGTATCCTGTAGGATAATGACAAGGGTACACCGTCACAGGTATCCTGTAGGACAATGACAAGGGTACACCTCACATGTATCCTGTAGTATAATGACAAGGGTACAGCCACACATGTACCCTTTAGGATAATGACAAGGGTACAGCCTCAAATGTATCCTGTAGGATAATTGCAAGAGTACAGCCTCACATGTATCCTGTAAGATAATTACAAGGATACAGTCTCACACGTATCCTGTAGGATAATGACAAGGGTACAGTCTCACATGTACCCTGTAGGATAAAGACAAAGGTACAGTCTTACATTTATCCTACAGGATAATGACAAGCGTACAATCTCACATGTATTCTGTAGGATAATAAAAGGGTACAGACTTACATGAATCCTGTAGCATAATAACAAGGGTACAGTGTCACATGTACCCTGTAAGATAATGACAGGGGTAAAGTCTCACATGTATCCTGTATGATAATGACAAGGGCACAAACTCACATGTATCCCGTAGGATAATGACAAGGGTATAGGCTCACTTGTATCCTGTATGATAATGACAAGGGTACAGTCAATCATGTATCCTGTAGGATAATAACAAGGGTACAGCCTCACATGTATCCTGTAGGATAATGACAAGGGGACAGTCTCACATGTATCCTGTATAATAATGACAGGGGTACAGCCTCACATATATCCTGTAGGATAATGACAAGAGTACAGCCTCACGTGTATCATGTAGGATAATGACAAGGGTACAGCCTCATATGTATCCTGTAGGATAATGACAAGGGGACAGTCTCACATGTATCCTGTAGGATAATGACAGGGGTACAGTCTCACATAGGTTCATAGGTTCATAGGTTCATACTAGGCTATCTGCCCTAGAGCATTTATAAGCCTAGCCAGAGTGTGTTTGGCTTTCGCCACCTATTTTAAATTAATTTTGCTATGCCCTTTTCGAGGTTAGTATACTGTGCCTCTGTCTAACAGTGATACAGAAGTGATACCCGGGGTAAACCTACGATCTCCCATCCACTCATCAAAATTCCTCTTGAAGAGAGTCAATGAGGGACTCTGCCTAACCTGGACTGGGATTTTATTCCAGAGTGAAGGGAGCCTCTGGGTTATGAATCTGTCCCTCCAGCATGTCCTATTTATTTCAGTGCTGAGGTTCAAGTCTCTCGAGTGCGTAGCTCAATGGGATTTGGATTTTCTGTGGTGCAGCATGTCCAGTAATTCCGGGTTGGACATGGCTTTATACATCAGGCACAGATCGCCTCTGAGCAGGCGGTATGCCACTGAGTAGAGCTGGAGTTTCTTTAACCGGGCAGCATATGGTATCTGTTTGAGCCCTTTGATCCTCTTGGTGAGGTACTTTTGGGGTCTTCCCAGTTGCTGCAGGTGTCTGGTAAGGTACATCCCAAAAGGGACATTGTACTCAATTATGGGCCTGATGAGGGATGAGTAAAGAGGCACGATGACCTCCCCTGATCTAGATGTGAATCCCTTCATGATTAGGTGGGCTTTATAAAATGTTTTTCTAACCACTTTGGCCACGTGGTTGTCAAATGAGAGATTGCTATCAACTTGGGTCCCCAGGTCCCTAATTACTTCTTCTGTACTTAATGGATTACCACCTATGTGGTAATTTGTGGGCACTTTGTTTTTGACAAAGGGGATGACTATACACTTTTTGGTGTTTAGCTTGAGGCCATGGCTCTGGCACTAGTTGTCTGTTTCTATGAGGCCCTTTTGGAGGATGCTTGTGTCGGCTGGAGAGTCGATTATGGCGCCCAGTTTGCAGTCATCTGCGAACTTGGTCAGCCACAATTCTTCCGTGTTGGCCTGTACCTCCGAGAAATATATACCGAACAAGAGAGGTCCCAGGACTGAGCCTTGTGGGATGCCACTTGTAACTGGTTTGGCGTCAGACATGGCTCCAGCAATTCTAACCATGTGGGTTCTGTCCTTGAGCCAGTTTGCAACCCATCTAGAGACATAGGGATTTATATTTAAGCTGGTGAGCTTATCTATAATGCCTGAGTGGGGTATTGTATCGAAGGCTTTTGCGAGGTCCATGTAGGCTGTGTGGACCACCTTCCCCTCATCAATGGCCTTGGTGACTGTTTCAAAGAAATCAACCAGGTTTAAGAGGCAGGATCTGCCCTTCACAAAACCAAACTGGGTAGGATCCAGTGTCTGTAGGTCCCCAATATCGTTATTTATGAGGTCCATGATGATCCTTTCCATAGCGTTACAGACCAAGCTAGTCAGGCTTATGGGACGATAGTTTCCAGGATCCGTTGAGGCACCACCTTTGTGGAGAGCGACCACTGTTGCTGTACGCCACTCTTTGGGTACATATCCTGCAGTAAGGCTGAGATTGAACAGTTGTTTTATGTTTGGGTTTAGCTCTTCTTGGAGTTCATGTAGGACGCAGCCCTATCCATTACATGTATTATACATATTACATGTATCCTGAAGGATAAAGACAAGGGTACAGCCTCACATGTAATGTGACAGATAATGAGAAGGGTACAGATTCACATGTATCCTGTAGGATAATGACAAGGGTACAACCTCACATGTATCCTGTAGGATAATGACAAGGGTATAGTGTTACATGTATCCTGTAGGATAATGACAAGGGTACAGTGTCACATGTATTCTGTAGGATAATGACAAGGGTACAGCCTCACATGTATCTTGTAGGATAATGACAAAGGTACAACCTCACATGTATCCTGGAGGATGAAGACAAGAGTACAGTCTCAAGTGTATCCTGTATGATAATGACAGGGGTACAGCCAAACATGTATCCTTTAGGATAACAACAAGGGTACAGCCTCACATGTATCCTATAGGATAATGACAAAGGTACAGCCTCACATGTACCCTGTAGGATAATGACAAGGGTACAACCTCAAATGTACCCTGTAGGATAATGACAAGGGTACAGCCTTACATGTACCCTGTAGGATAATGACAAGGGTACAGCCTCACATGTATCCTGTAGGATAATGACAAGGGTACAGCCTCATATGTATCTTGTAGGATAATGACAAGGGTACAGCCTCACATGTACCCTGTAGGATAATGACAAGGGTACAGCCTCACATGTATCCTGTAGGATAATGACAAGGGTACAGCCTCACAGGTATTCTGTAGAATAATGACAAGGGTACAGTCTCACATGTATCCTGTAGGATAATGACAAGGGTACAGTGTCACATGAATCCTGCAGGATATTGACAAGGGTACAGTCTTACATGTATCCTGTAGGATAATGACAAAGGTACAGACTCACATGTATCCTGTAGGTTAATGAAAAGAGTACAGTGTCACATTTAACCTGTAGGATAATGACAAGGGAACAGTGTTACACGTACCCTGTAGGATAATGACAAGGGTATAGTGTCACATGTATCCTGTAGGATAATGACAAGGGTACAGTGTCACATGTATTCTGTAGGATAATTACAAGGGTACAGCCTCACATGTATCCTGTAGGATAATGACAAGCGTACAGCTTCACATACATCCTGTAAGATAATGACAAGGGTAGAGCCTCACATGTATCCTGAAGGATAATGTGAAGGGTACAGCCTCACGTGTATCATGTAGGATAATGACAAGGGTACAGCCTCACATGTATCATGTAGGATAATGACAAGGGTACAGTCTCACATGTAACCTGTAGGATAATGACAAAGGTACAGCCTCACATGTATCCTGTAGGTTAATGACAAGGGTACAGTGTCACATTTAACCTGTAGGATAATGACAAGGGAACAGTGTTACACGTACCCTGTAGGATAATGACAAGGGTGCAATCTCACATGTATCCTCTAGTATACCTACAAGGGTACAGTCTCACATTTATTCTGTAGGATATTGACAAGGGTACAGCCTCATGTGTATCATGTATGATAATGACAAGGGTACAGTGTCACGTATCCTGTAGGATAATGACAAGGGTAGAGCCTCACATGTATCCTGTAGGATAATGACAAAGGTTGAACCTCACAGGTATCCTGTATGATAATGACAGGGGTACAGTTTCAAATGTATCCTCTATAATGACAAGGGTACAGCCTCACTTGTATCTTGTAGGATAATGACAAGTGTACAGTGTCACATGTATCCTGTAGGATAATGACAAGGATACAGTCTCACATGTATCCTGTAGTATAATGACTGGGGTACAACCTCACAAGTATCCTGTAGGATAATGACAAGGGTACAGCCTCACATGTATCTTGTAGGATAATGACAAGGGTACAGCCTCACATGTATCCTGTATAATAATGACAGGGGTACAGCCTCACATGTATCCTGTAGGATAACGACAAGGGTACAGCCTCACGTGTACCCTGTAGGATAATGACAAGGGTACAGCCTCACATGTATCCTGTTGATAATGACGGGGGTACAGCCTTTCAATTATCCTGTAGGATAATGACAAGGGTAAAGTGTCACATGTATCCTGTAGGATAATGACAAGGGTACAGACTCACATGTATCCTGTAGGATAATGACAAGGGTACAGCCTCACATGTATCCTGTAGGATAATGACAAGGGTACAGTGTCACATGAATCCTGCAGGTTATTGACAAGGGTACAGTCTTACATGTATCCTGTAGGATAATGACAAAGGTACAGACTCACATGTATCCTGTAGGATAATGACAAAGGTACAGACTCACATGTATCCTGTAGGATAATGACAAGCGTACAGTCTCACATGTGTCCTGTAGGATAATGACAAGGGTACAGTGTCACATGAATCCTGCAGGATATTGACAAGGGTACAGTCTTACATGTATCGTGTAGGATATTGACAAGGGTACAGCCTCACATGTATCCTGTAGGTAAATGATAAGGGTAAAGCCTCACATGTATCCTGTAGGTTAATGACAAGGGTACAGCCTCACATGTATCCTGTAGGTTAATGACAAGGGTACAGCCTCACATGTATCCTGCAGGATAATGACAAGGGTACAGTCTCATATGTATCCTTTAGGAGTTTGGAGTAAGTAGGGGATATGATATGGATGCACCACACCATATGGAGGCAGGTGAATGGATTGAAGTTCTGGAGTGGAAATGATATGGGTGCACAACACCATATGGAGGCAGGTGAATGGATTGAAGTTCTGGAGTGGAAGTGATATGGGTGCACCACACCATATGGAGGCAGGTGAATGGATTGAAGTTCTGGAGTGGAAGTGATATGGATGCACCACACCATATGGAGGCAGGTGAATGGATTGAAGTTCTGGAGTGGAAGTGATATGGGTGCATCACACCATATGGAGGCAGGTGAATAGATTGAAGTTCTGGAGTGGAAGTGATATAGATGCACCACACCATATGGAGGCAGGTGAATGGATTGAAGTTCTGGAGTGGAAGTGATATGGATGCACCACACCATATGGAGGCAGGTGAATGGATTGAAGTTCTGGAGTGGAAGTGATATAGATGCACCACACCATATGGAGGCAGGTGAATGGATTGAAGTTCTGGAGTGGAAGTGATATGGATGCACCACACCATATGGAGGCAGGTGAATGGATTGAAGTTCTGGAGTGGAAGTGATATGGGTGCACCACACCATATGGAGGCAGGTGAATGGATTGAAGTTCTGGAGTGGAAGTGATATAGATGCACCACACCATATGGAGGCAGGTGAATGGATTGAAGTTCTGGAGTGGAAGTGATATGGGTGCACCACACCATATGGAGGCAAGTGAATGGATTGAAGTTCTGGAGTGGAAGTGATATGGGTGCACCACACCATATGGAGGCAGGTGAATGGATTGAAGTTCTGGAGTGGACGAGCGCAAGAATCAATGGTGACATTAGAAAGGAATTCTTCACAGCGAGGCTGGTAGGACCTAGAATGTGTCTCCAGAGGAAATTTTGAAACACAAGGTCAGAAGAAAGATTTGGAGGAGCCTGGCACATTGTGATCAGGTGGAAAAAGAGCTGAGGAACTGGCAAGAAGATTTGCAATGTTCAGAAAATATGACAGTCGATGAGTCTGCCCCTGTCACTACCTTTGTACATTCTCCTGGTTAATTTCTGCAAGTCTTTTGGGTTTCTTATAATATGACGGGAATGGACCCCACTCCTAAGTCAAAGTATGATTAAAGTTCATGAAATTAGTATTGTTTCAATCTTTGATGTTAGCCGGAAGTGCTCTTCGCAGCACCCACAATGTGCCCAGTAATGACTCCTTTTGCAATTCACATGGAGTTAAATGTATCGGTAACATATTCATGTATGATTGTAAATTCTTTTTTATAAGATTCATTGCTGGTACTACTACTGGAAATGGCTTGGTAATCATTTTCCACATTGCCCTAATTTTTGCCTGCAAATCCTGGTATTTTTGACTTTCTGTCTCTCTGTACATAAGACACTGTAGTCACTGGGTGTAGCATTTTTAGTGTTCCATGCTAGTTTTTTCTTCTTTTCATAGACTACTATATTTTCTCACATCTACTTCTTGAAATGTTGGTAATGTAATATAAACTTCATTGTTTTCTATAATGTTTTGTGGCTCATGTTTCCAATGTTTTTCAGCTACTTCAGCATTATAATGTTTGCACAATCCCCAATGCAACAGTCTTGCCTCAATATTATGCCTTTCAGTATACAGTCCTTCTGCCATTAGTGTATCACACCTAGCAACAAGATGTGTGCTTGTTTCCAGTCCTGTTTTACAAAACCTGCATTTGTCTGTTTCTCCCACACGTTCAATAAACTTTGTAAACCAACGTGTACATGGTCCACTACCCTGGGCTGCCAATAGTAATAACCTTTTGTCTTTTGGTTTAAATTAAGCTCTCCTTAAGCATGATCAACATGAGGTTGTTCTAAGAGTTTTCTGTACTTGCAACTATATTTATGCATTTTCCACAGTTCTCACCTTCTCATCTGATCATTCATCCTATATTATTTCTTTGTTTTTTTTTGTTTGTTTGTTTTTTTGGCACATTCATTTGCTGCCTGATTTTTATCTGTTTCTGGTTTGATTTCCATTCCTGCTTGACACTGATATGCTTCTGCTAAACTAAGCAGGGAAGTCATCTTAGACTTATTCTCCTCAAGTTTTAAAACTTTCACTATGTTTGGATCTTGTGAGGTCAGCAGATATGTATGCAGTCCTAAGACTACGGATCTATACATGTAATCAGTTTCAAGGAGGCCCGTCCCTCCTTCAGAATTGGGAATATATAATCTTGGTCTGCACTGACTTTTCTAATCATTTGATACGTAGGAAGCATTCTTCTTCTTGTTTTCCTGTCCAACTGATCAAATACCTTTTGGCATCAGTCAGTCACTCCTAAACTGCAAGTTAGGACAGGAAGAGCAAATTGGTTTATAGCTTGGACTTTGTTCCTAGATGTCAGATCTGTTTTCAGTACTAATTTTAATCTTCTAAAATATTCCTCACTAAGTTTTATTTGCATTTGTTCATATTTTATTTATGATCCTTCATCAGTTCCTAAATATTAATACACCCCCTCTTGCTCAAGTTCTTTTACATCCCATTCCTGCTCCAGTCTGATGTTTTCTTGGTGCGGCAATTTTCCAGTTTTAAAAGTTACTTTTGCACATTTATCAGGACCAAAAGTATTCTTATATCACCTGAGAAAGTTTTGACTACTTGCAGTTGTGCTTTCAGTCCCACATCTGATGCGTTTATATTATATAATCGAACTTTTAAAAGTCTGAACGTCATACGGTCAACACCATATGATTGAACTTTTAAAAGTTTGAAAATGTAATAAAAAAAAATAAAATAAAGAAAAAACCTACCTGAATGGTTTAGGCAGGGGGCAAGCCCCTCTTCACCCCCCACACACCCTGCTCTTTAAATATACCAACTCCAAGATTGCACTACAGTGGAGAAAAGGGAAATCTTCCCATTCTGCACTGTACGGAGATCTCCGTTGAAATGTTCTAATTTTTAAAAGTTCGATCATATGGTGTCAACCATATGACGTTCAAAGTTTTAAGAGTTCGACAATGTGACTTTAGCAATAAGACACATACTAGCCCACAAACTACTTTTGAAGGATCATAATAAAAATATCAATAATCCAAAGATATGGAGTATCCCTCTTTGGATTTTTATCCCTGGAATAATAATTTGTCCTTTATCATGGCTTAACTGCAAAGTGGTGTGTCGCTGTAATGTAATTGATAAGTGTAGGATGCATCTTATACATTTTAAGCACTCTTTTATTCATGAATGTGGAATACCATCAAATGCTTTTCTATAGTATATCCATGCCATACTTAGATTCTTCCCCTTTTTCCAATTCTCCAATATGACGTTATTTAACAACAAATGACCCTTTATTCCACATGACTTTGTTTTGTTACCCATTTGTTCTATAGCCATGATTAAGTTTTCCTTTAAATGACCATAAATTCTATTCATCAATTCCAGCATATAGTTTATACTTCATCGGAAGGTATACATCACTGTAAGGTAAGTTACTAGTCTATAGTTTTTAGGGTAGCTTGCAGGTTCATTCTTAAGGAGGAGTATTGTTTTTCCCTTTTGTTAACCAGGTTGGCATCTGTTCTGTGTGCGCATATAAATAGTTCTTGCTCATGGCTAAATCTTCATGTAAAACTGTTACTACTTTTCACCAGAAGTTAGGTACTGCATCTGGGCCTGGGGTTTTCCAGTTAGGAGCTTTTTTTAATTTTGTTTTCTCTGGCATTTACTTCATCCCATTTCATATCCTGCACCTTTAAGCTTCTTATTCTTTCTTTTATTGCTATCCATTTAGCATCTTTGTTATGTTCCACAAGATCTTCATAGATACTTCTCCTAAATGCATCTATTTCTTCTTTTTTTGCTGGTGTTTCAATTCCTTTTGCCTTGTTTCCCAGTTCTCTATAAAGCTTTTTGGGTCATCAATAAATTGCTTTTCTATTTTTGCTTTATTTTTATTTTTATCTGCATATAGTCTAAGTTTTTTTGCCTGTGCTGATATCTTTAGTTTATTTTCAATAACGTTATGATAGATCTTGATCTATTCTAATACTGCACACTGTTTTTATCACGTCTATCTTTCTAAATATTTTTGTTGATCTGTTCCCTTTTTTGTACTATTCTAACAGTGACACATCTTGTCTTAATTGCTTTATAGTGTTCTCTATTTGATACTTCAAAGATGGCATTTGATTTCTCCCTTTCCTTCCCCTTACTGCCCTGTGTTTTTGTGGTAAGAGTATCTGTTACTAATTTAGCTGCACAGTAATATATCATATTTACTTTTGTTATATTGCATGAATTTCTATGAACATTCCTCAATAGTCCACTCTATCATATTTATGGCTCTTTTTTGGCCTATGCATTTTTGTGTTAATTTGTTTTATCAGACTTCTAACATTTTGTTTTTTATTGACTTTCTGTAATCTGTTTCTTGCATTGATCTTAATATGTCTATCCATCTCTAAAAAGTCAAGCAACTCTTCCCTTAGATCATTTTCTTCTAATTTCCTGTGGGCATTTTACAAAAATTCCCAGATTATCTTCCTGTGCCATATTCCCTTCTTTCATCCTGCATCATCTGTAGCTCTTTCACATGGGAACTCACTAGCCTATCACTGCACAACACTGACTGCATCAGAGTTACCACCGTTTCCTGCTCCTTTCCTTGCTGTGCAACTCCAACTAAACATATATCCTGGTTTCCTACTGAAGGTTTCAAAGTATTTTCATATGGTACCCAAAGAGATGGTTCACACTCCAGTTTCTCCTTAATTTGCGGATCCATTATTCTATCCCACTGTGGTATTATCAGAGTTAGATTCTCTAGATTAAATCCTTCCCTTCACAGATAATCCATAACTTCACTTTCTTTTTATTTAACTTTCCCACTACTAATCCTTTTTTCTACTTTCCCTCTCTGTTTTCTTATTTTTTTGTATAGTAAATTGTTCCATATCCATAGGTTCATAGGTAAGTACTAGGCTATCTGCCCAAGGGCATTTATAAGCCTAGCCAGAATGTGTTGGCTTTCTCCACCCCCTTACATTAGTTCCCTGTGCCTCTCTCCAGCAGAGCCATTAGTTCCCTGCGCCACTGTCCAGCAGAGCCATTAGTTCCCTGCACCACTGTCCAGCAGAGACATTAGTTCCCTGCACCACTATCCAGCAGAGCCACTGCAGTGATCCCCGGGGTAAATTTTCTGTTTCCCATCCACCTGTCAAGGTTTCTCTTGAAGAGTGTTAGTGAGGGGCTCTGCCTGATGTATATTAGTCTCTGGGATAGGAATCTATCCCTCCAGCATGTCCTATTTATCGTTGTGGTGAGGTTTATATCTCTAGAGCGTGTGGCTGTCTGGGATTTGTTTTTTTTTTTTAGGTGGAGCATGTCCATCAATTCTGGGTTGGACATGGCCTTGTATGTCAGGCAGAGATCACCTCTGAGTAAGCAGTATGCAACTGAGTACAGCTGGAGTTTCTTGAGTCGGGCTGCATAGGGCATCTGTTTGAGGCCAGTAATCCTCTTGGTGAGATAAGTTTGTGGCCTTTCCAGCTGTTGCAGGTGTCTTGTAAGGTACATCCCAAATGGGGTGTTGTATTCTATGATGGGTCTAATGAGTGATGAGTAGAGAGGCACAATAACCTCTTTTGTTCTAGATGCAAACCCTTTTGTGATTAGGTGGGCCACATAGAAGGATTTTCTAACCACCTTGGCAATATGATTATCAAAGGAGAGATTACTATCTACTTTGGTCCCCAGATCCCTTATTACATTTTCTGTATTTAGGGGACTGCCACCTATATGGTAGTTTGTGGGTACTTTGTTTTTTCCAAAGGGGATGACTATACACTTTTTGGCATTTAGCTTGAGGCCATGATTTTGACACCAGGTATCTGTCTCAGTAAGACCCATCTGGAGGATGTCTGTATCAGCTGGAGAATCAATTATGGCCCCTAGTTTGCAGTCGTCTGCGAACTTGGTCAGCCATAGTCCTCCTTTGCTTGCCTGTACCTCTGAGAAGTATATACCAAACAGGAGGGGTCCTAGGACTGAGCCCTGGGGGACACCACTTGTAACTGCTTTAGAGTAGGACATAGAGCCTGCAACTCTCACCATGTGGGTTCTATCCATGAGCCAGTTGGCAACCCATCTCATGACATAGGGGTTTATGTTCAAGCTGGTGAGCTTGTCTATAATACTAGAATGGGGAATGATGTCTAAAGCCTTTGCGAGGTCTAGGTAGGCTGTGTGGACCTCCTTTCCCTCATCTAATGCCTTGATAACCATCTCAAAGAACTCCACCAGGTTTAGGAGGCATGATCTGCCCTTACCAAAACCAAACTGGGTAGGGTCCAAGGTTTGGAGGTTCCCAGTGTCTCTGTTAATGAGTTCCATGATGATGCATTCCATAGCCTTGCAGACCAGGTTAGTCAGGCTTTTAGGGCGATAGTCCCCAGGGTCTGTTGTGGCTCCACCTTTGTGGAGTGGGATAACTGTTGCTGTGCACCACTCTGTGGTTATATAGCCTGTAGGGAGGCTGAATTTGAACAGTGTGTTTAGGTGAGGGGTTAATTCATTTTGGAGCTCTTGTAAGACACAGCCTGGGACCCTGTCCAGTCCCATTGAAGCTGTGTTTTTGGCTTTGGATAGGGGTGTTTTAACCTGTGTGTCAGTGATTTACGGGGCCCTACATTCTTCTGGTATCATTATGGGCCCTTTAGGGGGTAAGAGGGGGGTGAAGTTTGCACTAAACCTGTCTGCCAGAATGTTTGCAATATCAGTTGGTTCAGTGTATTTTGTGCCATTCTGCACTAACTCAGAGCAGATCTGAGAGTTTCCACTTAGGTTCTTGACATAGCTAAAGAATGCTTTGTGGTTATCTTTGGAGTCATTGGCAATTTTTTCTTTCGAAACTAGCCTTGGATGATTTAATGAGGGATCGTAGTTTCTTGCTGATACTGATCAGGGATGTCTTTCCTTCTTGGGATTTTACTCTTTTCTGTACTAGTTTCCTCCTTCTGTTGTATAGCTTGTTTATGGCAGGGGCCACCAGACTGGTTTCCTTTTCTTGGAGGAGTGAGTCTTGGTTTTACTTGGGATAGCATGATCTATGCATTCCTGCAGATGCTCATAGAGTGCCTTTGTAAAGGTTTCAGCAGCTTGGACAGCATTGTCCTTTAGCATGGGGGTTGTGAACCTTTCCACCTCGGTCTTAAGTAACGTGAAGTTTGCTTTTGAAAAGTTTTTCATGGTGGTTTCCTTGATTGGGGGTGGGGGTGGAATGTGGATATCCAGAGTGATTAGTCTATGGTCTGATCTAACCAGTGAGGGCTGACCTCCGGTGTGGAACACCAGTCGCCCATGTTGGCGATGACCAGGTCCAATATGTTGTTCCCTCTGGTGGGGGTGTTGACCAGTTGATCCAGGGTGTTCTTTGCCTGTATTTCTCTTGAAATATCTTTGGTGCTGTCTTTTTGTATTAGTTTTGCTTTCTCGTGGGTCTATATTAAATCAGCAAATACTTAAAAAAGCGAACACTTATTATCAACCCCATGTAAGCAAAAGCTTACAATCCCAAACACTAGGAACAGCAATTTTTTTTCCAAGGGAAAAAAAATCGCTGATCCACAAAAAAAAATAAAAATAAAAACTTCAAAACATTACATAAAGTGGAGGGCTTTGCCCACCACACCCCCCTACTTAAATATACCAACTCCGACATCGCACGACAGTGACAAAAATGGCAAAGTAATGGAGGCAGCTGTGATGCTCGTGCCATGGCCCAGTAATCAAGGAGCCTCAATCCTCACCACTAACACCAGAGAGGGGCATTTCATATAGGAGGAAAGGATAAGAAATACACACAGTAAAGTGCAATTTCCCTTAAGAGCACACAAAGATCACAGTCCGTCTAGGGCTGGTCGCTCCCTTGCTCTCCAGATCCCCAATAAGACTCCCCAGAGGCACAGCTATAGGGTCCAGATCTCAGCCTAGCTGGGCAAGCTAAAATCTCCAGCACCCTCTCTGTCCAACCAGTGCTTCATGTCCCTGCCCAAGTAGCTGACACACACACACTTTGGGATAAGAGTTTATACAACTACACAGACACTTCTTGGGAAGGCTGGCACAGGTTCTCCCACTGTGCCCCTTTTACCCAGACTATATGGTAGTAATTACTGCCACCACCCAGATAATATTTATCAGCTACTCAAAGGCCCTTAAAAGGGTGTCCAATTATTAATGTGCAATATTATTATCCAATTGGTAGTATGACTAAGTCTCAAGGCTTTATTAGAGTGACTTGGTACAAGATCCAGTGTGATCTTAGAGCTTAACTTATCTCTACACAAACCAGCCACAGTTAAAAGGTTTTAAAATATGTAATAATAAATAATTAAAACTGCAAGACAATACTTTCTACTACACAGACAGTGCTAGTCAAGAGTTCAGAGATCACACAGAAATACTTAAAATAATTCAGTAGTACAGTTCTGACATCACGGAAAAACACAGTCTAAACTTTCTAATTTTACCTATTTCTAAAAGAAAACACACTTCTAAGATAACTTACTTAAGACAACAGGCAGAGTGCTGAGTTGGATAGTCAAGACAAAAATGCTTAATAATCTCTGGTTCTCGCTGTTTAAATTGCTATTGCAGTTCTGATAAACATTACATCATCTCTCTTACATTTTCCTGGAGTTCCCAGGCTACACATTGCATTTACATTATTTTACACTTTGGCAGAAACCAGAGCAATTATAGACATTCCATATGTAAATTCTGGTCATTAACTTTAGCCTTAAAACAATAGGCAGGAAGCCTTCATCTAGCCCAGCCAGAGCAGAATTCTAAACATCAAAGGCAGCCATGAAATAATTCTAATTTCAAAGGACCAACAAGAAATGCTTGACTTAGCTTTCTTTACAGCAGAGGGCAATGTTGCCAAACTGTTTTAAGTTCAACATTTCACAGCATATTCTTTCATTTAAGAACCAAGCCTGCATTTCAACATTTCACAGTATTTACAAATGATAGAATTATGTACCAAATTCTATTTGACTAGGCTGGCAGCCTTCACTCATCTCTACCAGTCTTCACAGTAGCCAAGCAATTTCTTTCCTAGGGAAAGAAGTTGCTTATATGCTGTTTCGCTATTTTGCTGTTTCGTGCTTTCAAGTAAGATCAAGATGCATTCAAAGGATTGCATCTTCAATTATATAATAGGAATCCTTTCTCACTTGCATAAATATTGTACATATTAAGTTTCTTTTTCGTTCCCATGTCCATATTTCTTCTTCAGATGTCTCCTGCTCCTCGTGTTTCTCCTTACTTGGGGGACTCGTTTTTCCATCATACTGTGATATATAACCCGTGTTGGACTTTTTACACTGAATTCTTCACTTCTCAGGTATTCCATAACTTCAGCTTCTATTTTTTAACTTCTGCTTTACTAATCCTCTATTCTATGTTCCCCCTTTGTGATCTTATTTTTTGTATTGTGAAATTTTTCATATCAGGGTTTCTTTGCCTGTATTTCTCTTTGAATATCTTTAGGGCTGCTTTTTTGTACTGATTAATTTGGCTTTCTCCATTGCATAAATATTGCAACATATCAAATCTTTCTTTTTTTCCCACATTCATATTTCATTTTTATGCCTTTCAAAAGTCTCTAGATTTTGTTCTCTGTATTTTCCCCATTCCTCAGTCACATCTTTTTTCAAAATGGCCCAATGTTTCTTGGTCTTTAAAACATTTTTCATGATTCTGTTCTATTAATGAACACAAATTTGTAAGCTTTTGACAGTTTTTCTTGTGTAAGTATTTTTCTTTCCTCAATTTTCTCTCTTGGACTTTTTTATATCTTCTGTCTGGAAATTCTGGGCTTCTTGCATAATAGTACCAATACATCATTTCTTTCCTATCCACAGTAGCCTACTCTATCATCTTTATGGCTCTTTTTTGGCCTGTCAGGTTTTGTGTTCTACTACTTCCTTCTACAACAGGAGGTCATCATGGGCCTGACCTAGTCCCATTGTAGGGATGTTCCATGTCTTGAGGATACTACACTGTCATTTTGTTTCAGTCCTGGTACCAGTGCACCTATCAGGATTGGACACGTTTTTATCCTGGATCTTGTGTACCCAGCGGTCCTTCTTATTTTTTATCCTGCTTCTGTCCATGTTATATGCTATATAAAATACAATCTATATATCAGTGCCATCTTGGTCAGATTTTGTAAAAAGAGGGTTCACCTTGTGGAGGTACTGACCATGACATGAGGATGAATTCAGTTCCAGCAATACTTCTCTCCTTTGCTTGCTGATTTTATCATCTCTCTATTTCTGTGTAACTAGAATGATGAAAACATTGTAATACTGCCTCAACAACAGAGCTTCATAAATGCAGGAGATGCAGTAAAATGACTACTATGCTCTTTAGTTACCAAGAACAAGTGCTTTAAGGTGGTCTAAAGCTGTACACATGTACTTCTCATTCTGTTAATTCCTACAGCATTTAGTAGTGATGGAGCTTTGGGTTATAGTTCACAATGCAATACATGTAAACACAGTGAAAATAGCAAACTTGTTGGAACCATTTGGAGATTTGCTATCCTTACCAGTGTGCTTCAGCTTGCACAACATCCATGCAAACACTACAGGAAGTGACAGCTCCCATGCATGGAAAGCAAACGATGTCTGACACATATGCAAACTAAGGAGCAGTTCTGACTTCACTAGAAACTGTAAAAGACAGTGGGATGGTAGGGGTTGATATTACATCATATACATAGACCACTGTCTCTGTTTAGTCCACTGATAACAGGACTGTACTCTTTGTAAAGAAACTTGTGGACCATACATCATGTATGCCTTTCAGCAAAAGCTTTAAGGGAGATTGTTGGATACTTATGAAGTAAATACCATGATCCTTCAAAGGTTAACAGGAATGCAAACAACATGACATAAGTAACCTAAATGACTCACATACATAGAAGCAAAATTAGACCTTTAAAGCGCTTTCAGTGTACATGTGTCCCAATTTCCAAATCAGTCAAGTCAGTGCAGTGTCACCTTCTGTAAATTACTGATATGTTTTCAATCAAATTCAGAAAACCAACTTTAAGCCACAAACCACACATGCCTCAGGGAAACATTCAAATGGAACATTCCAGTTCATAGCAGGAAGAAAAATGCTGACAAATCAAAGCATAATTAACTTTTAATGTGAGAAACATGTTTTATTTAAATACTTTTTATTAATTAATGGCTGACAGAAGAGCTTAACTTTACTTTTCTGTTTCCTACATGGAAAATAGAACAATTTACCTACATTGATAAAATGGAGGGAAAATGGCTCCTTGGCAGCATTTAAGTAAAATAGGCTGATTTGTTAAATGCAGAGTGTACTAGTACCTATCGAACTTGAAAAATGCATTTCACTCAGCTTAACAAATGCTATGCAATTTATGTGCATGTAGCAGCACAGGGACCACAGTCAAGCAGCTGAACACCTCCGGAACAAATCTGTTTTTATGTAAGAGTAAAAGAGGTGAAGTATAGACTGTCTAACCTCTGCATCAGGAAATCTTCCAATGGAAAATTCTGCCTTGCTCATTTGTGCACACATGCATACATACACACACACAGACACACACACACACACACACACACACACACACACACACACACACACACACACACACACACACACACACACACACACACACACACTCACACACACACACACACACACACACTGCATGCATACATACATGCACCAGTGCAGACATCACACACACACACACACACACACACACACACACACACACACACAGACAGACAGACACACACACACACACACACACACACACTGCATGCATACATACATGAACCAGTGCAGACATCACACACATACACACACACACACACACACACACACACACACACACACACACACACACACACACACGTATGCACATCTTGCATGTAAGCACAGATATATATATATATATATATATATATATATAGATATATATATATACATACATTTGTATATGTGAGTTACATTCATTCTGTCTTGCATTCATTTGTATGGCAGAATGAAATGCAGGGTCATTTGTTCAAACGTTCAATGTATCAGACATTTATTTTGTAGGATGTATGCTTTATTTTAAAAGGTAAGTGTGTGTGTGTGTGTGTGTGTGTGTGTGTGTGTGTGTGTGTGTGTGTGTGCAAGTATGCAAGGCGTATGCGTGTGTGTGTGTGTGTGTGTGTGTGTGTGTGTATGTGTGTGTGTATGCGAGCACGTGCAAATGTTTGCTGGTAAGGGTTACAGTGAAGATTAGGGAAATAATAAATGTAGATATAGAGGAAGTAGTTAGTTGGTTTAATCTTTAATACAGTACATATACTGTTAATGTGACATTAATTCATCATTGTGTAGGAAAAATACTAACAGAATATACAGCTGTACATGTAAGCACATATCATTTATAGAATTTATCCAATGGTTCACAATACAAGGAAGCCACAGGTGATTTTTTGGGGGGGCAGGAGGATGACATGGCTTATATTATCTAGTATCCTTGAAGCAGGAATAGCTACATAATTTTGTAAAGTAAAGTATGAATTGTTTATAGATAATGGAAAAGGAAGTTAGTTTACATGATGATAGATAGTTACTAGACTATTGGCCCAAGAGCCATTTTTAACCTTGCCAGGTTTACCCCAAATTTATCAAAATATTGATTACATGTTTCAATACCCCATGGCATTTTAACAATAGAGGCTTGTACACATCAAGGGTTTACAGGCTGCCCCTTTCAATTAGAGATGTGGGTGCCAAACCAGGGGTAAAATTGCAGCTTCCCATCCATCGGTTCCAGTTACATTTGTACAGGGATCTGCCTTGCTTCACATGGATGAAAAGCCTGTTCCAGAGATTATGGGTAATCTTTGAGAAATATACATCACCCCCCCCCCCCACACACACACACACATCTTGTTTGTGTCACAGACAAGGTTTATGTCCTTAAAACAGGTATTTCTGTTGATATTTAATTTTCAGATGTGTAAAACATCCATCAGTATGGGATCAGAGGATCTCTTATAGACTAGACATAAATGGGTTCATATTACATTATCAAAAGATAATGTAATCGAACTGCCGAAACATCGAAATGGACGCATTTCGAAACTTTTATTGTGGGGGGCACACCCCCAGCTAAAATATATATTCCAATTCCGAGATCGCACTACAGTGAGGAAAGGGCAAATATCCCAATCTTCACTGTACTGCAATCCCACAATGCAAACTTTGAAATGCGGCCATTTCGATGTTTGGCCATTCGATTACATTATCTTTCGATAACGTAATAGCAACCCGACATAAATCACCATGCAGAAGTCTGTAGCAGACCCCTTGCATGGATAAGGCTTTGAGAGCATCTGCATAGGATTTGTTGTTTACTCCCTGTATTGTTTTTTTGTCAGGAACCTCTGTTGTCTCTCAAGCTAGTCTACTACATGCTGAAGGATGCCTTGTACTCAAACATTGGTCTGATGAGAGCTGAGTACAGTGAAATCATGACCTCCTTAGACCTGGATGCCATGCCCTTACTTAGAGATTGTGCAAAATAGAATGATTTTCTCTCCAGAGTAGACACATGGTGGTCATAAGTCAGTTTACTGTCAACATGCATTCCCAGATCCCTAACCACTGCCCAACTTTTAGGGATTATTATCAGTGCGGTAATTTACTGCGGAGGCCATCTTTCCAAAGGTACTATTATGCAGTTTTTGCATTAGTTTTAGTTCACCAGTTGTTTGTCTGCATCAGGTCCTCTTGATGGCTATCTGTGTCTTTAGGGGATTCAATGACTATGCCTAGTTTGTAGTCATCTACAAACTTGGCCAGCCAGAGACCCTTGACATTTGCCTTGATGTCAGAGAAGTAGATGCCAATAAAGGAGATACCTCAACACTGATCCCTGTGGGATTCTTGTAATGCCTAGCCTCTTTTTGCAGGTGGATTTCCTCACCCTAACTTCTTGAGTCCTGTTATATTAATGACTTATAAGTTAGTGGGAAGAGTGTTCCTTTATGCAGGGACAACTTTAGAAAAAGATGTTTCACCAATGGCTAAGAGGAAGGCAGCCCGATAAGTTGTCACTTCAAGATTTCTTTTTTTTATTTAGTGGGGACAGAATAATTCATGTAACTAGCCTAAACATCAGACTGTTTAACAAGAATGGTGCTGCAGCAGTGATAGGAACCCCGTTTACTTTTTGAATGGTGATACAGTGGTGTCAATGGTAATGTACAAGATGCATGATGCCCAGCATTTTATTTTCCTTTGTTTGGATTATAAGGGAGCTTTGGGAAGAGTTGAGAGCAGGAATAGGTAAGCAGTACTCAAGTCTTAGTATTAAGACATTAAGGACAATGGCTTGTTTTGCTTCTTGAGTTAAATTGTTAGATATTTTGTAAGATACTTTTATTTTGTCTTTTTGTGTCTGTAATGTGGTATGGGAATTGGAGAAGAGAGTTTGGTAAAAAAAGGCCAAAACATGACACAGACAATATTTTAGATATAGTTTATACAGTATTAGATTACTAGATATAATAAGTCATTGAGAATGCATGTTAGATGTGAAGTTTATGCAGTATCAAGTGTTTAGGCATATTATAAGACTCTAGTATTTGCACAAAAGAGAAACTACTACTGATACTACTACTACCATTGGTACTGATACTACTGCTGATACTACTACTACCATTGGTACTGATACTACAACTGATACTACTGCTGATACTAATACTACCATTGGTATTGATACTACTACTGATACTACTACTACCATTGGTACTGATACTACTACTGATACTACTACTACCATTGGTATTGATACTACTACTGATGCTACTGCTGATATTAATACTACCATTGGTACTGATGCTACTACTGATACTACTACTGATACTACTACTACCATTGGTACTGATACTACTACTGATACTACTACTACCACCATTGGTACTGATACTACTACTGATACTACTACTACTACCATTGGTACTGATACTACTACTGATACTACTACTATCATTGGTAATGATACTACTACTGATACTACTACTACTACCATTGGTACTGATACTACTGCTGATACTAATACTACCATTGGTACTGATACTACTACTGATACTACTACTACCATTGGTACTGATACTACTACTGATACTACTACTACCATTGGTACTGATACTACTACTGATGCTACTGCTGATACTAATACTACCATTGGTACTGATGCTACTACTGATACTACTACTGATACTACTACTACCATTGGTACTGATACTACTACTGATACTACTACTACCACCATTGGTACTGATACTACTACTGATACTACTACTACCATTGGTACTGATACTACTCCTGATACTACTACTATCATTGGTACTGATACTACTACTGATACTACTACTACTACCATTGGTACTGATACTACTACTGATACTACTACTACCATTGGTACTGATACTACTACTACTGATACTACTACTACCATTGGTACTGATACTACTACTGATACTACTACTTATACTACTACTACTACTACTACTACTACTGATACTACTACTACCATTGGTACTGATACTACTACTGATACTACTACTACCATTGGTACTGATACTACTACTACTGATACTACTACTACCATTGGTACTGATACAACTACTGATACTACTGCTGATACTAATGCTACCATTGCTACTGCTACTACTACTGACACTACTACTACAGGCATGGGCAAACTACGGCCCGGGGGCCACATGCGGCCCTTTAAATGTTTTGATTCGGCCCGCCAAACTTGGCACCCCTTCATTTCCGATTTTTCTTTTCTTTTTTTTAAATTTTCGCGCTGTCGGGGCTGACGTCATCACGTGCGGATGACGTCAGCACCATCAGGCTACCAGCCAGTCGGGATTGAGCTCAAGGAGCTCGCATCATCATTCCGGCTGGCTGGCGGTTAAGTTAACAGTCAGCGGGAATGCAACATGTGGAACAGAAGAGGCTGACTCAGCGAGCCCTGAAACGGATTCATAGCAGCAGCAAAGGGGCCAGGGATATAGCGAGCTCACGGAGCTGGGATTAATGGCGTTAGCAGGCTGGGGGATACAGCGAGCCCTGAAATGGAGCCGGGCCCAGGATTAATGGCAGCAGCAGCAACATGAGGATGGATTGAACAGAAGATGCCGAGCACTACTCAGGGTAAGAGAGCGAGTGTGTGTGTGTGTGTGTGTGTGTGTGTGTGTGTGTGTGTGTGTGTGTGTGTGTGTGTGTATGCGATAGGAAAGAGAAAGTGAGTGAATCACTGAATGCAGGTTTGAAAGGTGAAGTGTGTGTGTGTGTGTGTGTGTGTGTGTGTGTGTGTGTGTGTGTGTGTGTGTGTGTGTGAATGATCGGAGAGAGAAAGTGAGTGAATGCAGGTTTGAAAGGTGAAGTGTGTGTGTATGTGAGTGATCGGAGAGAGAAAGTGAGTGAATGCAGGTTTGAATTGTGAAGAGTGTGTGTGAACGATCGGAGAGAGAAAGTGAGTGAATGCAGGTTTGAATTGTGAAGAGTGTGTGTGTGTGTGAGCGATTGGAGAGAGAAAGTGAGTGAATACAGGTTTGAAAGGTGAAGTGTGTGTGTGTGTGTGTGTGTGTGTGTGTGTGTGTGTGTGTGTGTGTGTGTGTGTGTGTGTGTGTGTGTGTGTGTGTGAGCGATCAGAGAGAGAAAGTGATTGAATGCAGGTTTGAAAGGTGAAGAGTGTATGTGTGTGTGAGCGATTGGAGAGAGAAAGTGAATTATGAAAGCTGACAAGATTCTGTGTGTGTGTCTGTGTGTGTGTGTCTGTGTGTGTGTGTGTGTGTGTGTGTGTGTGTGTGTGTGTGTGTGTGTGTGTGTGTGTGTGTGTGTGTGTATAGATTGCAGCATCACTGTTCAAAACCTGCTGAAGTTAAATAGATGTCCAGTTTCACTGACAGAAAATGTATCTGCGTGTAAAATGATTTACTAGCTTATTAATTTAAGCTCTCCTAAAAGTACACTATTAAGTAGGTAAGAAGAAGCAGTTATTACTGTGTTCTGTTTGGTTCACAAGGGATTAATATGTAAGCAGGCACTTGAATATATAAGTCCCCTCCTTGTCTGTGCAGCATTTTCCATAAGTCCTAATATTACTTTTGATTTAAAATGCCCCAAAGAATGTGATCTAGTTTGATATGGTCCAGAGGACCTGGACATAGTGTCACTGGAGTGCACCTCAGAAGCCATTGTTAAAATTCCTATACTGTATTCATATAAAAATAGAATGAAAACATTTTTTTAGGGAGCCATTGTGTATGCTCATGCAATGTTACCTGAGGTAAAATGGTCTTGGAATCCTTCTCTTCCAGATGAATCTTCCCACAATATTTACTAGGTAACTGGTGTTAATGTTTTATTTTTTTACAGAGGTATTAAGCTATTTTTATATGCTGTACCTAATACAGTTTTGTGCATTTATGTCTGATTTGTATTTTTATGCTTTTAATTATTTTTGTTATGTTTTATTCACTGGGTTTCAGTAGTTGTATTGCAATTAAGGCTTGACCGAAAGTGAGTCCGAGTGGTCCAGCTCACCTGCCTGAAAGTTAAATCTGTTAAATGGTTTCATGGTCATTGGGAGTCCAGTTTTGTTCATTGGGAATTCATTGTAGTGATTTGTTGTATTGATTTGTCAGTGATGTAAAAATGACTGTGCAATATTTAGCCCCACATAGTCTCAACATCATCCCATTATGTCTTGCTATAAATTAAAGCAATCTGTAAGTGTTACTATGGGTGTGCCATTTTTTTTCTTTCTTTCTTATTTACAGTCATTAAGGCCAGAGTGCAACATGCATACATTATTCTTTGGCCAGGAGAAATGGATGAGACAAAGGTGGCAACCATGTTAATAATTAAGTAGACTTTTATGATGGAAATGTTCTGAATTGGGCAGTTTTGTCATTGCTGATTCATGCATTTTGTTTTATTGCCTACTGAAAAAAATGTTCAAACAATAAATTTAAAATGTGCTCTCTCTGTATAACAAGTGTGATGTATCCCACAATTCCAGTGGAGTGGGCGGGGTTGCATAATTATGTATGCAAATTTTATGTTAAACAGCATACAGATTTGTACCTATTTTTGTTCCGGCCCCTTTGTCAAATGTTAGAACTCAATGTGGCCCACGAATCAAAAAGTTTGCCCACCCCTGTACTACTACCATTGGTACTGATACTACTACTACCATTGGTACTGATACTACTACTGATACTACTACTACCATTGGTACTGATACTGCTACTGATACTACTACTGATACTACTACTACCATTGGTACTGATACTGCTACTGATACTACTACTGATACTACTACTACCATTGGTACTGATACTGCTACTGATACTACTACTGATACTACTACTACCATTGGTACTGATACTACTACTGATACTACTACTACTACCATTGGTACTGATACTACTACTACCATTGGTACTGATACTACTACTGATACTACTACTGATACTACTACTACCATTGGTACTGATACTGCTACTGATACTACTACTGATACTACTACTACCATTGGTACTGATACTACCACTGATACTACTACTACTACCATTGGTACTGATACTACTACTGATACTACTAGTTACTGGTTCCAGTTCTACAATGCTGGGCTGTACTGATGTAATCAGCATTATAAAACCTCTTCTTTGGTTTGGCATTCATGGCAGAGTGCATACAAGAGTTTCACAGATGTCAGCAAACATGACTAAAAGAGTCATGTTACTGTGGGAATTCCACAAATAAGTAAAGCCTGCTACTTCATGCTCCCAAGGAGAAAGATGTGTTCTTGTAGATAAAAAATGTTTTGCTCTTTGGGATGCTATTTTGACACTGATGAAGCAGTATGACTTTTACAATACTTTTAGTTTGGGTGTTTTGCTTTTTCATCTGGTTATGGTTTGGGTATCTTTGCAGATGTATTAGTACTAGTTTCCTTGCAATAAAGACAACCACACCTCTCAACTGTCCAGATTTTCACCTCATATTTTTGATCTGTTCTTTATAAAATGTATGAATTTCTGGAAAATTACTGTGATGATCTGGTGACTAAAGCTACTAAATAATGTCAGACATTTGAGTTTCAGACTTCATATCCTTCAGAAAAATATATGTAACACACATTCTGTTACGTTAGCAACTTTCTAAGTTTATAAAAGCAATATTTAAAATCCATCCTTATTTATGGGCCATTTTGTCAGACTTTGTCCAGATTTCTAGCAGTAAGATGTTGAGAGGTATGATGACAGCTAGTTTCTCAGTTTTCTTTTTAATGGCTTAGAAGAAATTCTTAAATGTTCATTCCGTTGTTTGATTGGTAAAAGCAAAATATCTTGGACTGGGGTTCCTCAGTGGCAATGTGCAATGTTGTCAAAATAATGTCAGATTGGACAGTGCCCCGAGATAGCAGGACAGTGAGCTGAAATGTTTCACTTTCATTCTGTGCAATTGTTCTGTGTATTCAGGACCATAGGATATACAAGACAGATCAGTCCAATGGTCACTAAAGCCTTGGCAGCAGCTTTCCTTATATGGCACCTTCTGCCTACAGAATATACCTTTCAAATGTCAAGAATTTTACAGAATGTCCAGAGTTTTACCTCATATTTTTCATCTCTTTCTCATAAAATGTGTGGTTTTCTGGCAAATCATGCTGAAATCATTATATAATAAAATGCATTTGATGTCCAGACTTCATATCTTTCAGAAAATGCATGCTAATGCAAAACCATTTAGTCTATTAAATTTCTAAGATCACAAGAGTAGTGCTGAAAATCTGCCCCTGATTTTGGACTTTTACTTCTATTATTTTTAGCTTTGTCCAGAACTCTTTCATTAAAAGGTTGAGAGTAATGCTCAGGGAGGGCAACACATGACAAGCCCAGCGAGAATTTGTGGCTAAATAGTATGTTAAACTGACACACCAGGAGAGAAGGCACAATTAAAGGCAGACACTAGGTGGAATCTTATGAAAGAATTCCAACCAAATCCATTTCTGAATTGCAAATGTATCAGCAATAAAAAAGAAAATTCCTTATGCTCCTAAAGCCATGCTGGAGAGCTTTATCATTATCTGGATACAATTTTCTGTTTAGATTTACAACTTTTTATGTTTCAAAGAAGGAGCCCTTCAGTATTTCAAAGGAAAATACAATGTTTATAGTGAACATTCTCTCACTGGATACACTTTATTATAAAAACATGATAGGATGATGTTCCATTTAAGCTTACCAATTATTAGCCCCCCCCCCAAGTCCAGTCTACTGTGTCTGTCTCTCATCCAGTAGGCTTGCTATTGCAAACATTATTGTCCTGTGAGGGGATCCCCTTCACTTCAGTAAAGTTTAACTTTATGGCAACTGTACTCTCTTGAAAAGTAATGCTGGAAATAAGATTTGACCAGTGGAAGGACTGGTGTTCATAAATACTTGCAGTGTTGTAAATACATAGGATTATGACTGAGTCTGATAATATATTATGCATACAAGAAATAGGTGTCAAAAAAGTAATTTTAATATCAGAGCAAAACAAAGCTTGAGTGATGAATCAAAATATACCTTTTGTGAGCAGATGATATATTGGTTATGACAGCAGAAATAAGTCATAATTATCTGTAGCACATTGAACTTTTGTTTCTCTGGTATATTAACAGTCAGAGAGAAACACGTGTCAAAGTGCACAGAATTTTTCATCTGTGACAGCTGTAACACACTTACTACTGCCATGCAGATGTTAGCCAGAAGAGAAGTGAAAGCCTTTTCTGATCAAGCAACTGCTGACAAAGCTGTTAGACACTTCATTCACATTTTGTATCATGTGGCAGCATGAAATGTATTACAGCTTTTAAAGCTGCCAGATGCCTATTACAGTGATGCAGTGGTTCCATCTTTTAAAGCTGTCAGATGCTTATTACAGTCAGTGGTGGTTCCAGCTTCTAAAGCTGCCAGATGCTTATTACAGTGCTGTGGTGGTTCCAGCTTTTAAAGCTGCCAGATGCTTATTTCAGTGCAGTGGTGGTTCCAGTGTTTAAAGATGACAGATGCTTATTACAGTGCTGTGGTGGTTCCAGTGTTTAAAGATGCCAGATGCTTATTACAGAGCTGTGGTGGTTCCAGTGTTTAAAGATGCCAGATGCTTATTACAGTGCTGTGGTGGTTCCAGCTTTTAAAGCCGCCAGATGCTTATTACAGTGCTGTGGTGGTTCCAGCTTCTAAAGCTGCCAGATGCTTATTACAGTGCTTCGGTGAGTCCAGCTTTTAAAGCTGCCAGATACTTATTATAGTGCAGTGGTGGTTCCAATGTTTAAAGATGCCAGATGCTTATTACAGTGCTGTGGTGGTTCCAGTGTTTAAAGATGCCAGATGCTTATTACAGTGCTGTGGTGGTTCCAGCTTGTAAAGCTGCCAGATGCTTATTATAGTGCTCTGGTGGTTCCAGCTTCTAAAGCTGCCAGATGCTTATTATGGTGCTGCGGTGGTTCCAGTTTTTAAAGCTGCCAGATACTTATTATTGTGCAGCAGTGGTTCCAGTGTTTAATGATGCCAGATGCTTATTACAGTGCTGTGGTTGTTCCAGCTTTTAAAGCTGCCAGATGCTTATTACAGTGCTGTGGTGGTTCCAGTGTTTAAAGATGCCAGATGATTATTACAGTGCTGTGGTGGTTCCAGCTTCTAAAGCTGCCAGATGCTTATTACAGTGCGTCGGTGGTTCTAGCTTTTAAAGCTGCCAGATACTTATTATAGTGCAGTAGTGGTTCCAGTGTTTAAAGATGCCAGATGCTTATTACAGTGCTGTGGTTGTTCTAGCTTTTAAAGCTGCCAGATGCTTATTACAGTGCTGTGGTGGTTCCGGCTTCTAAAGATGCCAGATGATTATTATAGTGCTGCGGTGGTTCCAGCTTTTAAAGCTGCCAGATACTTATTATAGTGCAGTAGTGGTTCCAGTGTTTAAAGATGCCAGATGCTCATTACAGTGCTGTGGTGGTTCCAGTGTTTAAAGATGCCAGATGCTTGTTACAGTGCTGTGGTAGTTCCAGTGTTTAAAGATCCCAGATGCTTATTACAGTGCTGTGGTGGTTCCAGCTTGTAAAGCTGCCAGATGCTTATTACAGTGCTGTGGTGGTTCCAGCTTGTAAAGCTGCCAGATGCTTATCCATTTGTTTTCTACCTCTCTTTTTCATTCATCTTACTAACAAATATTTATTCTATTTTCATAACTTCTTCTTGTCCATAATTAATCTCACCTTTTTCATTAAAACATGACATCCAAATGCCCTTCTCTTATATTAGCTGTTTTTGTTCTAAAATTGTAAAACATTTTCTTTCCCTCACTTTCAAAAATGCTTTGCCTATATAACATTAACCATACTTTTCCCCATTTTCTCATACAATTGCCTCTATATTTCTCTTATTTATCTATCATGTATTTCTTATTTATCTATTACCTTGTTCTTTTACATCATTTTCAAAATTTCTCCAAATGTCATCATATCTCCTTCTTCATCTTTCTCCTATTGCTTGTTTATACTTCTTTTTGTTATACATAGTCCAACATGTCAAATTTCCATATTGAAATATCATTGCCATAGGCTCATCCCATAACATTTTTCATTCAGCTTTTTTGGTTATGATAGTGATTTGGTGGTTCCAGCTTTTAAAGCTGCCAGATGCTTATTACAGTCCCATAGTGGTTTCAGCTCCTAAAGCTACCAGATGCTTATTACAGTGCTGTGGTGGTTCCAGATTTAAAAGCTGCCAAATGCTTATTACAGTGCTGTAGTGGTTCCAGCTTCTAAAGCTGTCTGATGCTTATTACAGTGCTGTGGTGGTTCCACCTTCTAAAGCTGCCATATGCTTATTACAGTGATGTGGTGGTTCCAGCTTTAAAAGCTGCCAGATGCTTATTACAGTACTGTAGTGGTTCAGCTTCTAAAGCTACCATATGCTTATTATAGTGCTGTGGTGGTTCCACCTTCTAAAGCTGCCAGATGCTTATTACAGTACCATGGTGCTTCCGGCTTTTACAGCTGCTAGAAGCTTATTATAGTGCTGTGGTGGTTCCAGCTTTTAAAGCCATCAAATGCTTACTACAGTGTTGTGGTGGTTCCAACTTCTAAAGCTGCAAAATGCTTATTACAGTGCTGTGGTGGTTCCAGTGTTTAAAGCTGTCAGATGCTTATTACAGTGCTGTGGTGGTTCCAGCTTTTTAAGCTGACAGATGCTTATTACAGTGCTGTGGTGGTTCCAGCTTCTAAAACTGCCAGATGCTTATTATAGTGCCGTGGTGGTTCCACCTTTTAAAGCTGCCAGATGTTTATTACAGTGCTGTGGTTGTTTCAGCTTTTAAAGCTGCCATATGCTTATTACAGTGCTGTGGTGGTTCCAGCTTCTAAAGCTGCCATATGCTTATTACAGTACCATGGTGCTTCCGGCTTTTACAGCTGCTAGAAGCTTATTATAGTGCTGTGGTGGTTCCAGCTTTTAAAGCCATCAAATGCTTACTACAGTGTTGTGGTGGTTCCAACTTCTAAAGCTGCAAAATGCTTATTACAGTGCTGTGGTGGTTCCAGTGTTTAAAGCTGCCAGATGCTTATTACAGTGCTGTGGTGGTTCCAGCTTTTTAAGCTGACAGATGCTTATTACAGTGCTGTGGTGGTTCCAGCTTCTAAAACTGCCAGATGCTTATTATAGTGCCGTGGTGGTTCCACCTTTTAAAGCTGCCAGATGTTTATTACAGTGCTGTGGTTGTTTCAGCTTTTAAAGCTGCCATATGCTTATTACAGTGCTGTGGTGGTTCCAGCTTCTAAAGCTGCCATATGCTTATTACAGTGCTGTGTTATTTTCAGCTTCTAAAGCTTCCAGTTGCTTATTACAGTGCTGTGGTGATTACAGCTTCTAAAGCTGCCAGATGCTTATTGCAGTGCTGTCGTTCCAGCCTTTAAATCTTCCAGATACTTATTATAGTGCAGTAGTGGTTCCAGTCTTTAAAGATGCCAGATGCTTATTACAGTGCTGTGGTGGTTCCAGCTTTTAAAGCTGCCAGATGCTTATTACAGTGCAGTGGTCATTCCAGTGTTTAAAGATGCCAGATGCATATTACAGTGCTGTGGTGGTTTCAGCTTTTAAAGCTGCCAGATGCTCATTACAGTGCAGTGGTGGTTCCAGTGTTTAAAGATGCCAGATGCTTATTACAGTGCTGTGGTGGTTCCAGTGTTTAAAGATGCCAGATGCTTATTACAGTGCAGTAGTGGTTCCAGTGTTTAAAAATGCCAGATGCTTATTACAGTGCTGTGGTGGTTCCAGCTTTTAAAGCCGCCAGATGCTTATACAGTGCTGTGGTGGTTCCAGCTTCTAAAGCTGCCTGATGCTTATTACAGTGCTGCGGTGGTTCCAGATTTTAAAGCTGCCAGATACTTATTATAATGCAGTAGTGGTTCCAGTGTTTAAAGATGCCAGATGCTTATTACAGTGCTGTGGTGGTTCCAGTGTTTAAATATGCCAGATGCTTAATACAATGCTATGGTGGTCCCAGCTTTTAAAGCTGCCAGATGCTTATTACAGTGCTGTGGTGGTTCCAGCTTCTAAAGCTGGCAGATGCTTATTACAGTGCTTTGGTGGTTCCAGCTTTTAAAGCTGCCAGATACTTATTATAGTGCAGTAGTGGTTCCAGTGTTGAAAGATGCCAGCTGCTTATTACAGTGCTGTGGTGATTCCAGTGTTTAAATATGCCAGATGCTTATTACAGTGCTGTGGTGGTTCCAGTGTTTAAAGATGCCAGATGCTTATTACAGTGCTGTGGTGGTTCCAGCTTTTAAAGCTGCCAGATGCTTATTACAGCGCAGTGGTGGTTCCAGTGTTTAAAGCTGCCAGATGCTTATTACAGTGCTGTGGTGGTTCCAGCTTGTAAAGCTGCCAGATGCTTATTGCAGTGCTGTAGCTGCCAGATGCTTATTACAGTGCTGTGGTGGTTCCAGCTTGTAAAGCTGCCAGATGCTTATCCATTTGTTTTCTACCTCTCTTTTTCATTCATCTTACTAACAAATATTTGTTCTATTTTCATAACTTCTTCCTGTCCATAATTAATCTCACCTTTTTCATAAAAAACATGACATCCAAATGCCCTTCTCTTATATTAGCTGTTTTTTGTTCTAAAATTGTAAAACATTTTCTTTCCCTCACTTTCAGAAATTCTTTGCCTATATAACATTAACCATACTTTTCCCCATTTTCTCATATAATTGCATCTATATTTCTCTTATTTATCTATCATGTATTTCTTATTTATCTATTACTTTGTTCTTTTGCATCATTTTCAAAACTTCTCCAAATGTCATCATGATATCTCCTGTCTCTCCTTCTTCCTCTTTCTCCTATTTCTTGTTTATACTTCTTTTTGTTATACACAGTCCAACATGTCAAATTTCCATATTGAAATATCATTGCCATAGGCTCATCCCATAACATCTTTCATTCAGCTTTTATGGTTATGACAGTGCTGTGGTGGTTCCAGCTTTTAAAGCTGCCAGATTCTTATTACAGTCCCATAGTGGTTTCAGCTTCTAAAGCTGCCAGGTGCTTATTACAGTGCTGTGGTGGTTCCAGCTTTAAAAGCTGCCAAATGCTTATTACAGTGCTGTAGTGGTTCCAGCTTCTAAAGCTGCCAGATGCGTATTACAGTGCTGTGGTGGTTCCACCTTCTAAAGCTGCCAAATGCTTATTACACTGCTGTGGTGGTTCCAGCTTTAAAAGCTGCCAGATGCTTATTACAGTACTGTAGTGGTTCAGCTTCTAAAGCTACCATATGCTTATTACAGTGCTGTGGTGGTTCCACCTTCTAAAGCTGCCAAATGCTTATTACATTACCATGGTGGTTCCGGCTTTTAAAGCTGCTAGATGCTTATTATAGTGCTGTGGTGGTTCCAGCTTTTAAAGCCATCAAATGCTTACTACAGTGTTGTGGTGGTTCCAGCTTCTAAAGCTGCAAAATGCTTATTACAGTGCTGTGGTGGTTCCAGTGTTTAAAGCTGCCAGATGCTTATTACAGTGCTGTGGTGGTTCCAGCTTTTTAAGCTGACAGATGCTTATTACAGTGCTGTGGTGGTTCCAGCTTCTAAAACTGCCAGATGCTTATTACAATGCCATGGTGGTTCCAGCTTTTAAAGCTGCCAGATGTTTATTACAGTGCTGTGGTTGTTTCAGCTTTTAAAGCTGCCAGATGCTTATTACAGTGCTGTGGTGGTTCCAGCTTCCAAAGCTGCCATATGCTTATTACAGTGCTGTGTTATTCCCAGCTTCTAAAGCTTCCAGATGCTTATTACAGTGCTGCGGTGATTACAGCTTCTAAAGCTGCCAGATGCTTATTACAGTGCTGTGGTTCCAGCTTTTAAAGCTGCCAGATGCTTATTACAATGCTTAGGTGGCTCCTTTGTGTGCTGCAGTGCAAGACTAGATTGTAATACGTTTGAAAGCATTTTCAGTAGCTCAGTTGAAACATCAGAAGGGTATTGGTCCTATCCAAAACCCAGTAGATAGATTATTGACACTGCAGTGCAGCATAAGGGGGATGTAGCACTCCTGGGCCATCCTTCAGACAGGAAATTAAACTGAGGCCCCATCTGCCTGAGTTGATGGATGCAAATGGTCTCACAGCACTTATCAAAAAAGAGTAGGAGGTGCATTGTTTAAATATATGTACATATTTTGCACCCCACATTTTCTTTACATATATGGGAAGAGAAATAGAGAGAGAGAGAATTCTTTATTCATATTTACTTTATATGATCCATTAATAGCAGCAAACATATCTCAATTAGTAATAACACCAAACATAATAATTTCTTTCCACTCATTCATTTCCTTACCCCATCCCTAACTCTGAAACCATCTTTTAGTTCTGCGCACACACCTTCATCTTCACTATTTTTATTGTATTAGAGTTTTTCACATCTTCTCTTCTAGCATATCCAAAAAAAAAAAAAACCTCAGCCCCACTTGTCAAAAGCATTTTTCCTTTTTCCATAATTTCCACATAAAATCATTTCCATACCTATATTTTCAGATTCCTTCTATTTAAATTACATTTAAAATCTGCCCCATTAATTATGTTCCAACAAATGTTTTGCTGTTTGTTCTTCATTACATTCCTTACATTTTCTTTCCTCCATCACTTTTATATTTCATGTTCCCTTTAAAGGTAATTTATCCAATAATAATCTCCAAAAAACAATAACACTCTTCAAATCTTCTTCTTTCTTTTATAGCAGTTCTCACTTTCTCTATCAAAACTTCCCATGACTATAAATTTAAACGAGTAAGTGTTGTTGTCTTTTGGCTTTTCCTGGTTAGGGGTCACCACAGCGCAACTCCGATCTGCTAATGACAAACACCGAGGTGCCAGCTCGACGTTCAACCTTCAACGAAGGCACACCCATTTACGCATGTCTTTCAAACACCCACCCAACCATGGGAAGGACATGCAGACTCCACACAGAAGGCACTCCCCGCACTCCAGCCGAGAATCAAATGGGAGACCCTCTTGCTGTGAGGTAACAACGCTACCACTGCACCACCGCGGCTACAAATTTAAACAAGTAAGTAAATAAGTAAATTTAGCTGTAACTTTACCTCTCTCCCCCACCATCTCTCCCTCAGTATACACTTGAAACTGGCTCACCACCAGCTATGACACAAGGCCAAGTCCCAAAATGCTGTCAAAAGCTAAAAATCCTGCATTGATAGGTCCTGACAATATCCCAGGGTGCATCTTAAATAACATAATTTAGCCACAACCTAACAATATTGTTCAACCTCAGCCTCCATGCAGGTTTTGTACCAAGCAAATGGAGAACAGCTGCAGTCATTCCCCTGTATAAGGGAGGACCTTCCACAGACCCAGGCAACATACTTCTCAACTGCCCAGATTTTCTCAGTTTGTTCAAAATTTTCTTTCACATTTTTGGTCTGTTTCTCAAAAAAAATTGTTGCTTTCTGGCAAATCACTGAGAAATTAAGTCAATAAAAAATGATATATACATTTTTTGGATGGAGCAGTGGTGCATCAGTTGCACTGTCACCTATAAGTAAGAGGTTCTCCAGTTTTATTCTCAGCTGGGGTGCCTTCTGTGTGGAGTATGCATGTCCTCCCTGCGTCCATGTAGGTTTCCTCCAGGTGCTCTGGTTTCATCCCACTTTACAAAGGTGTGCGTCTGGAGCGTTTCTCTTTGGGCCTCCACTGAAAATTGTCTTTGTTCCAAATTGGACTTTCCTGGTAAACAAATGTTAAATAAATACATATTTGAGTTTCAGACTTGATATCCTTCAGAAAATGCATGTTAATAAAAATCCCATTGTAAGTTTATAAGAGCAACATTTAAAATCCACCCCTATTGTTGGGCCTTTGTCACACATTATATTACATTTTGTCCAGCTTTATTGCAGTAAGAGGTTGATAGGTATGTCAGGCAATTACACATCCATACGTCTGACCAGCCTCATATACAAAGCCATGGAAAGGCTTATCATAAAAATAAGCAGTTGGGACCAAGGAAACCTCCAAACACTGGACCCGTCTCAGTTTGGATTCATCAAGGGCAGATCATTCTTACTTAACCTGGTGGATTTTTTGAAAAGGTCACCAAAACAATGCACAAAAGCAAAATTGTACACTCTGCATACCTTGACCCAGCCAAACGTTTGATACAATTTCCCACTCAGGCATAGTAGAAAGCTAAACAAACTAGAAATAAACCCCTATGTCACCCACTTGGATGCAGATAATCAAAGTAGTGGAGGTTGCTTCCACAAACAGACCAGTCAACAATGGATTTCCCCAGGGTTGTTTGCTGGGACCTCTCCTGTTTGGCTTTTATTTTCTGAAGTAAAAGCCAATACCAAAGGGCTCTGGCTGACTAAGTTTGGAGATAACTGTAAGTTAGAAGCAGTCAATGAATCCCCAAATGACTTAGTCATCCCGCAGGAAGGTTTGCCTCAAATAAATAGCTGGTGTCAAAATCATGGTCTGAAACATAATGACAAAAAATGCATTATAGTATCCTTTGGGGAGTTATCTACCCTAGGGAACTACCACATTGACAATACTCCTGTAAGGATTGACCAAGTTGTTTAGGATTTAGGAACTTATGTGGACAGTCACCTAAAGTTTGACCAATATATGTCTATTGTTGTATGAAAGTCTTTCTGTACTGCATAGCTTATAGCAAAGGGATTGTGTCTTGATCTAGGGATGCCATTGTTCCCTTTTACTCAGCCCTTATTAGGCCAATCATTTAATATAATGCCCCCTTTAATATGTATCTGTCCAGACACATGCAACTGCTGGAATGCCCACAGCTATACCTTACTAAAAAGATAGAAGGTCTTAACATTGTGTCCTACATGGACTTACTCAAATCCCATTCACTGTACTCAGTATCCTACAGACTGCTATAAGGTAACCTGTGTCTGGCACACAAGGCATCCTCCAACCCATTACTGATGGATTTACTGCACATCAGCAAGTCAAATGGCATCATAAATACTCACCCTATGGATTTAAACCTCTTCTGCAACATCAACAGAATGGTTTGGAGGGACAGATATATTTTGCAGAGAATACAGCTGCTATGGAACAAACTCCCCATCCACACAAAACAAAGTTCATCCCTGTCTAGTTCCAATCACAACTTAGGTCTATGGATGGGAAATAGAAAATTACCCCAGGACTGCCCTCTGTATTGCTAATGGACAGAGGCAACTCATAAATGCATTATCCCCTGTACGGGTATCCTAAAATTATCTATGGTATGACCCATTGTTATTCTTATAAGGGGTATAATTATCAACCATGGGATGGGTAAGGCCAATCTATAACCAAATGTGATAGATTATTTCAAGTACAAAAAGGTAAATTGGCTTAAAATAGCCAGCAAGAACAGCTAGCCTAGTACTTACATATGAACCTATGAATGTATTGTGCAAAATTTCTCCATCATTTTTATACTATTATTTCCTGCTAATATACCATTTATCAGTTTCTGTTTTGTATTATTTAATTTTAGTTGCATATTATTAACCTTCTATTTCTCTTTATATGTTTTTACTTATTTTCTTTATTACCAAAAGTAAATGCCAAAATGCTAAATGTACAATATTATTTTTTATTCGACCCTCCTTCTTTTTTCGTATAATATATCCCCATTCACTCGATTCAGTTTTATCCTCTAGATGAAACTAAAAAAATCACTAACAGCTGTTTTTCAAATGTAAGTGGAAAAGTGCATTCACCTCCAAATATACTAATTTCCACAAATATACATCATTGACATATAAACTTTCTTATGAAATAACAAGTTAAAACTTTTCCACCAAAAAGTAATCTTTTTATGTCTTCCAGTTTTACTTTGACCTATTACTTTTGCATATGTCCAACATTTTACTTGTAATATGCTTATTTTTTATTCAGGTATAATACATTTCATTTATCTTTTGTACTTCTCCAAATCCCTTACTTTTTGTCTTATTTAACTGAAACCCACCCTTTTTAACATCTTTCCATCCTTACCATGACTTCACTCATCAGTCCCTTACTTTTGCCACAATAACAAGATCATCAGCATAAGACAAACATATTAGTATCATAAATCTTTTTCCCTGTTTCCCAATGTAGAAGTTTGAACTATTGCATTTATCATTAACACAAATAAATACATTCTCAACAGATATCCTGGTCTGATTCCTCTTCATATTTTTATTTTTCTCATTCATTCATTCACTATCACCTTCACTCAAGAATTTGTATAACAGATATTTCTTATTTTGACTTCTTCTTCTTCTTTTGGCTTTTCCCAGTTAGGGATCACCACAGCGGATCACCTGTCTACTCATGATTGGCAGTGGAGTTTTACAGTGTCAAGTTGCCAGCCTGGTGCCTAACCTTCCACAGAAGGCACACACAGACTCACACCTAGGGCCAATTTAGAGTGTCCAATCCACCTACAGCATGTCTTTGGGATGTGGGAGGAAACCAGAGCACCCAGAAGAAACCCACACAACCACAGGGAGGGCATGCAGACTCTGCACAGAAGGCACCCCAGCCGAGTATCGAACCGGAGAACCTCTTGCTGTGAGGTGGCAACGCTAACCGCTGCACCACCGTGGCCACCCATATTTCTTATTTTAACTATTATTTCCAAATTCCATAAACCTCAAAAATCATCCACATTGCTTCATGACTTACTTTATCAAAGACGTTCAGTACACCACATCACTGCTGTTACTTCTGTTTTCTTTGAATATCATATTTAGACTTTCTTTAACAATTGCTAACATTTTAACCACTCTACTTTTAATACAAAACTCTCTATCCTTATCATTTCTTCCAACAATTTTTGCATCCTTTTTAGCATTACTTTCATAAATATGTTATAGTCTGTACTCCTTAAGGTTACAGCTCTCCAATTCTTAAGATCTTTCAAGCTTCCAAATAAATGTTATTACCCCATCACAAATTTTTTCTTCATTAATATTTTCCTGTTAATATTCATTTAGTACTCCACAATTTTTGTATTTATATTCATAACTTAAAGAATCAACAATGTAATCCATCTAATTCTGATGTGAACTCTGTTTTTTCCTTCTTTACTGATTTCTACATTTTCATGTTTTGAACTCATTCATGATGTTTTCAAGTACTTTTAACAATCCATTTGTTTTCTACCTCTCTTTTTCATATATCTTACTAACAAATATTTTTTCTATTTTCATAACTTCTTCCTGTCCATAATTAATCTCACCTTTTTCATAAAAAATGGCATCCACGTGCCCTTCTCTTATTTTAGCTACTTTTTGTTCTAAAATTGCAAAACATTTTCTTTCCTTCACTTTCAAAAATGCATTGCCTATATAACATTAACCATTCTTTTCCCCATTTTCTCATACAATTCATTCTCTATTTCTCTTATTTATATATCATTTATTTCTTATTTATCTATTACCTTGTTCTTTTACATCATTTTCAAAACTTCTCCAAATGTCATCATAATATCTCCTGTCTCTCCTTCTTCATCTTTCTCCTATTTCTTGTTTATACTTCTTTTTCTTATACACAGTCCAACATGTCAAATTTCCATATTGAAATCTCATTGCCGTAGGCTCATCCCATAACTTTTTTCATTCAGCTTTTATTTCTTATTAAAATCTGCAGCTATTTTTTTAATTCCTTTCCTTTCCTTTATAATATCTTTGTTAAAGGCTGTTATAGCCCCAAACTTCTCTACAATCTGAAAATTCAACAATCTTTACACATCCCATAATTTCTTTCATCCCTATTTAATATACACTATATAATATATAATATGTAATACAATAATACACACCATATAATATATAATATATAATACAAAATAATCTAATGCTGTTTTAGGTATCTCTGTTTGATACGTCTATTCTCTTTTTTCTCCTAGTTTATCCCTCTACACTTAATAACTCCCTTCATGATCATAATGTTCTGTGTTATTTTCCATTTTTCATTTCTTAAATTACAATTAAAACCCTGATATTTTCACTAACACATTTTGTTTACTTCTTCAATCATTTTCTTCCTCTCCTTCATGTATTTCATGAATCTTTCCCTTTTTTCTTATATCACATATAACCACTCTTATTGCATTATTACTGTAAATATATTCTTTATTTCTTTATTTTTTATCAGAATTCCTATAACTGAGCATGCTTCATTTCCAACAGAGCATAAATTCTTCTTTCTTCACAATGCATCAATTTTGTCTTTTTTCTTTTCTAACACACCTTGCATTCAATTAATATATAACTTTTATATTTGTCTTTCTACACCATTTAATTGCTGTTATACCTCTGACTTAACTTCGAATACACTAATATAGAAGCATTATCCTTTTTGCCTTTTTTGTTTCCTTCTCACTTCCATTTTTTATTTTTATTTTATTTCTTACCCTTCTGTGATGGCCCAGCAATCAAGGAGCCTCAGTCTTCACCACTAACACCACAAAGGGCATCTCATATAAGAGGAAAGGATACCAAATACACAAAGTAAAGTACAATTTCCCTTAAGTGCACATAGAGATCACAGTCAGTCTGGGGCTGGTTGCTCCCTTGTTTTCCAGGTCCCCATTAAGATTCCCCACTGGCACAGCTATAGGGTCCAGATCTCAGTCTAGCTGGCAAGCTAACCTCCAGTACCTTCTCTGTCCCACCAGTGCTTCGTGTCCCTGCTCAGGTAGCTGACACACCACACACACTTTGAGATAAGTATTTATGCAACTTCTCAGACACTCCTGGGAAAGGCTGACACAGATTCTCCAGGTGTGCCCCTTTACCCAGACTATACGGTAGTAATTTCTGCCACCACCAGCTAATACTTATCAGCTACCCAAAAGCCCTTAAAAGGGTGTCCAATTATTACTGTGCAATATTATTATCCAATTGGTAATGTGACTATTCAGTCTAAGGCTTATTAGAGTGGCTTATTACAATAAACTCTACAAATATGCAATGTACTCTAGAGCTTACCTATCTCTACAAAAAACAGCCACAGGTAAAGGTTTTTAAAATATTTAATAATAAATAATTAAAACACGAGACAATACTACTACACCACAGTGATATCTAAGAGTTCAGAGGTCACACAGAAACTTAAAACAATACAGTTGGAAAGTTCTAATATAACAGAAAAAGACACCTAGTTTAACTTTCTTCTGAGTTCCAAGCTATTAAAAGAAAAAATACTTCTAAGACACTACTTACATAAGACAACAGGCTGAGTGCTGATAAGTGGGACATCAAGATCAAAATGCTCACAGTCTCTCTCTGAACAATAATTTTTAAACTCACTAGCAAACATCTTTGCTAAGCCCTCCAAAATTACATCATTTTGACACTTAGGTTTTCCCAGTATACACATTACATCATTTTGACACTTAGTTTGGAGTTCCCAGGCCAACAAACTGCATTATTTAGCAATCTAACACCTGCTCAAGAAACTATAACAAAAAAAAGACATTTCACATGTACAATCTAGCAATTATTCCTTAAGATAAGACAATAGAAAGAATGTGTTCAGGCAGCCACTTTGGCACCACTATTTAGATAATTTTACTTCAAAGAACATTTGAAATGCTTGGCTTAGTTTTCCTTACAACAGATGGCAATGTTGCTACAATCTTGAAGTTCACATTTTACAGTGTTTTTTTTTTCATTTAAGAACACAAGCCTGTATTTTACATTTATATTTACAAATGATAGAATTATGTATCAAATTATATTTGACTAGGCTGGCAGCCTTCGCCCATCTTCCTCCAATCTTCACAACTCTTTACCCCTGGAGAACTCAAGCTAGTTTTTCAAGTGACCCTTGAGAAACACCGCTTGAGAGGGTTAGGTCTTTCTGAGGGTACCTCACCCCATTCCCTGTCTTTAGACCCCATCTGCATTGGCATTGCTAATCCCACTGTGGTACTGCACTGACATATATGCTTGCAACCCCAGGCTCCATTTTAGCAATTTGGCATTTTGCTGACTGGCTCTGTTTAACCATGTTAGAGGGTTGTGATCTGTCATAACAGTGAATTTACTTCCATAAAGATAAGACTGAAGTTTTTGCAGTGCCCACACTATGGCGAGACATTCTTTTTTTACAACTGCATAGCATTCCTCACTGTGTTGGAGCCTATGACTAAGATAAATCACTGGGTGCTCTTCCCCATCTGATGAAATCTGGCTAAGCACAGCCCCCACCCCATAATTCAAAGCATCAACCTGCACAACAAATTATTTATTGTAATCTGGACTGGCTAACACAGGGGGTCCTCCCAAAGCTTCTTTAAGCTTCTGGAATGCTTGCTCACATGCTGGGTTTCACACTACCTTATCTGGCCTATTCTTCCTTGTCAGGTCTGTGAGGGGAGCAGCTATGGTACTATAACTAGGGACGAACTTTCTGTAGTACCCTGCTGTCCCTAAGAATGCTCTCACCTGGTTTTTAGCAACAGGTGCAGGCCATGCCTGACTAGCTTCCACTTTGGCAGGTTCTGGCCTTATCTTACCACTCCTCACTCTATGTCCTAAGTAGGATACTTCTGCCATACCCACCTGACATTTGCTCAGCTTGATGGTCAACCCTGCCCTCTGTAGTCTGCCCAGCACTTCCCTGACATGCTGAAGGTGCTCTGGCCAGGAATGGCTATAGATGGCAATATCATCTAGGTAAGCAAAAGCAAACCCTCCTGCTCCTGCTAGGATATGATCCACCAGCCTCTGGAAAGTCACTGTGGTATTCTTCATCCCAAAGGGCATCTTTGAGAACTCACACAAGCCAAAAGAAGTGACAAAGGCTGACTTTTCTCTAGCACTGGGAGTCAATAGAACCTGCCAGTAACTCTTGGTAAGATCAATGGTTGTAAGATACTTAGCCCCACCCAGATGCTCAAGGGCCTCATCTGTCCTAGACATAGGGTAAGCATTTGACTCTGTGTGACTATTTAAATTCCTGCAATCCACACAGAACCTGGTGCTGCCATCCTTCTTTGACACCAACACCACTGGCAAGGCCCAGGGACTGTTGGACTCTTGAATCTCCCCTAGTTCCAACATCTCCTGTGCCTCCTCCATCTGGATCTGTCTGACTCTCTCAAGTACCCTATAAGGGGCCTGTCTAATTGGCCTTTGGGGTCCTCTATCCAACTGGTGCTGTACCAAATGGGTGCACTCTGGTTTCCCAGTGAACATGTCCCCAAATTCCTGCACCACTGCTCAGATTTCTCAAACCTGGGTAGGAGATAGCTGCTGCGACATTGCTACCCCTTCCACCGAGGTGTCAGCCCAAGCGTCACTGAGGAGATCAGTCCCCAGATCTCCCTCAGACTCCTCCTGCAATCCACTGCAAATGCTCAGCACAAGGGCCTCCCTATCATGGTAAGGTTTTATCATGTTAACATGGTACAATTTGTGCCCCTGCCATCAGCCTAGCACTTCCACCATGTAGTTAACATCACTTACTTTTCTTACCACCTTGTAGGGTCCCTCCCAAGCTGCTTGCAGCTTGTTGTGTCTGACAGGAATGAGAACCATTATCTGCTGCCCCACAGCATACTCTCTAGCTCGAGCATTCCTGTCATACCACACCTTTTTCTGTTGTTGGGCTTCTGCCAGGTTCTCCTGAGCCAAGCCCATGAGTTCCCTGAGCCTTGTCCTGGGGTTTAGGATGTATGTCACAACAGACTCCTTGTGAGACTCACACTCACCTTCCCACTCATCTCGAATTAAATCTGAAGGTCCCCTCACCCTATGCCCATACAGCAACTGGAAGGGTGAAAAATCTGTGGATTCCTGGGAACATCTCTGTAAGCAAACAACAGATGGGGCAAATACCTGTCCCACTCCCACTTAAACTGATCTGCAAATGCCTGTAGGATGGACTTGATTGTAGAGTTTAACCTCTCAACAAGACCATTAGTCTGGGGATGGTAGGGGGTGGTCTTCAGGTGCTTCACCCCACAGGACTTCCACAGACAAGCCAGCAGGTCTGATATGAAATTTGCACCTCGGTCAGTCAGTATTTCTTTTGGGAAACCTACCCTGCTGAAAATCTCTAACAAAGCATTTGCCACCTTCTCTGCCTCAATGAAGTACAAAGTCACTGCCTCAGGATATTGTGTAGCAGAATCCACTACCACTAGGATATACTTTTTCCCTCTGGAACCTGGGGTACTCAGAGGACCCACAATATACATAGCTACCCTCTGAAATGGCTCCTCAATCACAGGCAAAGGTATCAAAGAAGCTCTCACCTTGTCTCCTGCCTTGCCTACCTTTTGGCATTGCTCACAGGTCCTGCAGTACCCTGTTATTTCTCTGGAAATTCCAGGACAATAGAAGTTCTGCATAATATGCCTCTTTGTACGTTTTATGCCCATATGACCTGCAAAGGGAATATCATGGGCTATGGCTAGAAGCACCAGATGGTAGGCTCTAGGCACTACCAACTGATGTACTCTTTCACCTTCTAGCCCTCCCCCAGGGGTCCACTCTCTGTATAGTAAGCCTTTGTCCCAGTATACAGATTCCCCCTTCTTCTGAGAATCAGGTGCCTCCCTAGCTACCTGCCTCAGGCCTTGCAATGTACGGTCTGAGAGCTGATTCTGTCTCAACTCTCTCCTTGTAACCCTTCCCAGCTCCCCTTTCACAGGAATTCTGGCATCCTCTGACAGCGGTGCCTCACTGTCAGTCTGGGTACTACTACTCACCTCTACCTTTGCAGTTACCCTGTCCAAGGGATCATCAGTACCCACAAGCAGCTGTGGCTCACCTTCAGTCTCACTGCTACAGAGTAGCTCCCTCCCTGAAGTAACCACCTCAGCAGTCCTGGCTGCAAGTATGCAGTCTGTCTGGGTCTCCCGCAGGCTACCAGACCCACATGCTTGTCTCCTAGCTTCACTGTGTGTAACTGCATAAGTACATGGTACTACCTCATCCAAATCCTTCCCTCTCAGGACATCTGCAGGATAGTAGTTCCATACCCCTGTTGTCTCAAGAAAAACTAATACTGGCATTTTGTCTTTCCCACTTACTGACTCCCTCACCTTTGGTTCTCCACCTTGCCTCCATGGACATTTGTATGACACATGGCCCCACAGTTTGCATTCAAAACATTTCACCCTAGGTCCTGGACATGTACCTGGACTAGTGGCTTCCCCTGCTACTGGCAGATTCTGTTGGGGGCAGTCTATGCTGCCCACCATGGGTTCCTTTAGACCTATGAGAAGTACTGCGGGTCCCCTTCCTGTGCAGGGCTGCCCTGCTTGCTAGGTATAGGTCTCCCTTCTTCCTCAACTCACCTGAAGTAGCACATCGTCTATCAGCTAACCAGATCCTCATGTCCTCAGGCAAAGTGCTAAGGGCTTGTTCCCTCATCAAAAGGTCTGCCAGCCCTTCAAATGTGGTGACCTGACATCCACTCACCCAGCTATGAAAATAAGTGCTCAGTTCAGCAACATATTCACATACATTTTTATTGCGTCTATGCTCACAAAAAAATTTCCTATACACTTCAGGTGTTAGTTTAAAACATTCTAACAGGCATTTTTTTACAGCAGTATAATCAAAACAGACAGAGTCAGGCATTTGTGATATACAAGTTACAGCTTTCCCATGGAGTAAGGGGGTCAGGAACCGTACCTAGAGCCTTTGGTCAACACTATACTGTTTGCATACCCTTTCAAACATGTGAATGAAACTATCAAAATTATCCCCCTCTTTAAATTGCAGAAGAAATTTACTGACCTTTTGTGCTTCTGGGGTCCAGTTACTCCCTTCCCCATTACCTCCATCACTCTGGCAAAGACTCAGCATTTCCCTCTCATGCTTCCACTGATGCTTCTTTCCTTTGGCTTCCATCTCCAAACGCCTAGCCTCCAACTCAAGTCTCTTTAGCTCCAGCTGGATTTTTAAGTCCACTGCAGAAAGGTTGAGCTGTCCATTCCCTGAGGATATTGTATCTCCACTGCCAGTCTGATTGCCCTTCACAGAAAGGTTGAGCTGTCCATTCTCCGAGGATATTGCATCTCCACTGCCAGTCTAATTGTCCTCCTGGATGCTGTTTCCTGATGCAGCTGTAACCAAGGCTGCAATCAGGTCTGCCTTAGTCAGGTTTCCATGCACCAGTCCCCTAGCCTGGCACATCACCAGCTGGCTCCTTGTCAGCTTTTTAAACTCCTGTGCTGACATGCTGCCTGCTCACCCTGACTAACTAAGCTAACAAAAGAAATAAAACAATTGTGATCTGAACTCTGAGTATACACTGCGTGGTTGATTTAGAGTACAAAACACCTTCAGAGATCACTGTACATAAGCTACAGGATTCACTCTACCCACACCACTGCAAACCACAAGTGGTGATATCTTATCCCAACCACTGTGAACCACAAATGTGAGGATATCTTATCCCAACCACTTTTAACCACAAATGTGAGGATATCTTATCCCAACCACTGCCACCAGAAATGTGATGACCGTGCCCTGGTCCAGCAATCAAGGAGCCTCAATCCTCACCACTAACACCAGGGAGGGCATCTCATATAAGAGGAAAGGATAACAAATACACAAAGTAAAGTACAATTTCCCTTAAGTGCACACAGAGATCACAGTCAGTCTGGGGCTGGTTGCTCCCTTGCTCTCCATGTCCCCAGTAAAACTCCCCACTTTCACAGCTATATGGTCCAGATCTCAGCCTAGCTGGCAAGCTAACATCCAGTACCCTTTCTGTCCCACCAGTGCATCATGTCCCTGCCCAGATAGCTGACACACCACACAGACTTTGAGATAAGTATTTATACAACTTCACAGACACTCCTTGGAAAGGCTGACACAAATTCTCCAGGTGTGCCCCTTTACCCAGACTATACAGTAGTAATTTCTGCCACCACCAGCAAATACTTATCAGCTACCCAAAAGCCCTTAAAAGGGTGTCCAAATATTACTGTGCAATATTATTATCCAATTGGTAAATATGCAATGTACTATAGAGCTTACTTATCTCTACAAAAACCAACCCATGTAAAGGTTTTTAAAATATTTAATAATAAATAATTAAAACACAAGAAAATACTACTACACCACAGTGATAGCTAAGAGTTCAGAGATCACACAGAAACTTAAAACAATACAGTCGGAAAGTTCTGATATAATGGAAAAAAAAACACTTAGTCTAACTTTCTTCTGAGTTCCTAGCTATTACTACAAGTAAACATACTTCTAAGACACTACTTACATAAGACAACAGGCAGAGTGCTGATAAGTGGTATATCAAGATCAAAATGCTCACAGTCTCTTTCTGAGCACTAGTTTTTAAACTCACTAACAAACATCATTGCTAGGCCCTCCTAAATTACATCATTTTCACACTTAGGTTTTCACAGTGTACACATTACGTCATTTTGACACTTAGTCTGGAGTTCCCAGGCCAACAAACTGCATTATTTAGCAATCTAACACCTGCTCAGGAAACTACAACAATAAAAGACATTTCACATGTACACTCTAGCAATTATTCCTTAAGTTAAGACAATAGAAAGAATGTGTTCAGCCAGCCACTTTGGCACCACTGTTTAGATAATTTTACTTCAAAGAACATTTGAAATGCTTGGCTTAGTTTTACTTACAGCAGATGGCAATGTTGCTGCAATCTTGAAGTTCACATTTTACAGTGTTTTCTTTCATTTAAGAACACAAGCCTGTATTTTACATTTATATTTACAAATGATAGAATTATGCATCAAATTCTATATGACTAGGCTGGCAGCCTTTGCCCATCTTCCCCCAATCTTCATACCTTCAACCAATCAGTTTTCCAATATCCTGTTCATGTTATTCTCTTGGCACAGCCCCCCTCTCATTTATCACTTCTAATACTACAACCCCCTCTCATTTATCACTTCTAATACTACATATCTATTACCTTCTCATGATTTTACATAGACTCATAGGTAAGGATCATGCTACTGCCCTTGTGGGCTTTATCAAATCTGCCAATTTCCCTTTTGGTCCTAGAATTAACTTATCCCATTTGGTGTTAGATAGGCCATACACATCTCATGGTTAATTATTTTATATTACCCTTGGTGAGAATAACTAAAATCATACCATAGATTAGTTGAGGGGATCTATGCATGCGGTAAAGCAATTAGGAGCTGCCTCTATCCATTAGTAGTACAGGAGGAAGTCTGGAGTAAATTTTCTATTATCCATCCACATATCCAAGTTATGCTTGAACATGGACAGTGACAAGCTTTGTTTTACTTGGATGGGAAGCCTGTTCCAGAACATCTGTATCCTCTGTGAGATATACCTCTCCACCAAACTGTTCTGTTGATGTTGCAGAAGAGGTTTAGATCCCTGGAGTGAGTATTTTGTATGCCATTTTATTTATTATTATTTATTTTATTTAATATTTGTTAACCAGGAAAGTCTGACTAGGACAGGGCTTATTTTCATTTGAGGCCCAGGGAGAAACATTGCAGATGCATGTCTTTGCAATGTGGGAAGAAACCAGAATACGTGGAGGAAACCCACGCATAGGCAGGTAGGACATGCAGACTCCACATGAAAGGCACCCCAGCTGAGAATAGAACAGGAAAACCTCTTACTGTGAGGCAACAATGTTAATTGCTATACCACCGCACCACCCATTTGACTTGCTTATGGGCAGTGGGTTCATAAATATTAGGTTGTAGGTTGCCTTGTATACCACACACAGGTGACCTCTGAGCAGCCTGTAGGATACAGAGTATAGTGACAGGGCTTTGATGCAGTCCAAGTAGTGGACATTGTTTAGGCCTTAGGCATCACTGTAGGCTTTCCAGTTGTTGCATGCATATTGATTAGATACATGCCAATGGGGGGTATTATGTTCAATCACTGGCCTAATGAGGGCTGAGTAAAAGGGGATAATGATATATTTAGATCTAGATGCAATCCCTTTGTTTATAAGCTATACAATTTAGGACTTCGTTACAAGAGTGGACATTTTACAACTGGTTCATCTCTCAGGCTTGTATACAATAATGCATTTTTTGTTATTTAGTTTCAGTCCATGATTCTGGCATCAGTTATTTGTTTGGGAAAATTTGCCAACAGGATGTCTAAGTCATTTGGGGATTCAATAACCGCTCCTACCTTGCAATCATCTGCAAAAGCAGTCAGCCTGAGCACTTTGGCAATGGTTTTTATTTCAGAAAAGTAGATGCCAAACAGGAGCTGTCCCAGCACAAAACTCTGGTGACTCCTCTACTGATTGGTATGACTATGGAGGTATCTTATTTTGATCTCCTGTTCATAGATTCCTAGATTAGTACTAAGCTAACTGCCCTTGGGAGCCACTTTAAGTCTAGCCAATTACCTCTTGTGAGACTCAAACTCTGCACCTTGTATTTGTAAGGTAAACACCTTAACCATTAGGCCACCCCCTGAACATGTGTTCCATCTGTGAGCCAACTAGTATTTCAGTGGATGACAAAGGGGTTTATTCCCAGTTTATGTTGCTTTTATACTATGCCTGAGTGGGGAATTGTTGTCAGAAGCCTTTGCCAGGTCAAAGAATTCATTGTGTACTGTTTTACCTTCATCTGCTGCTTTGGTGACCTTTTCAAAGAAGCCTACCATGTTAAGTAAACATGACTTGCCATTGACAAATACAACCTGAGGTGGATTCAGTATTTGAAGGTTTCCGATGTCCTTATTGATTAGTTCCATTTTAAGTGTTTTCATGGTTGTGCAAATGAGTCTGGTCAGACTTATGAGACTGTAATTGCCTGGGTCTGTGAAAGGTCCTCCATTATAAAGTTTTTCCCCGTTACTATACCAGCATCTTTTATTCCATTTGTATCCATAATAATTGCATTTTTCTCTTCTATTACCCCATGCTACTATCTTCTTTTGTATTTCCCATAGATTGTTTTTTATCTGAAAGTCACACATTTTACAAGGAACTGGCCAAAATAATTCTCAATTTCTTTTTTCAAAAACTGTGGACAAAGCTAAATATAATGGGAGGGGGGGGGGGTGGATGCCTCAAAAGGGACAAATTTTAAATACAATTTTTTTATGTATTTGTTAATTAGGAAAACCCAGGGACAAACTGGGCATCTGGCAGTTCTGGAAATGCCAGAAGTGCCAGTGCTCTTCGAAATTGTACACATAAAAATGCTTTTTATTTAAATCAGTATCCACAAAATCACAGCTATCGTTGTCTGTTGTCCAAATTCATCCAAAGTGTTATCAGTTATATTCAAATGTAATTCAGCAACCTGTCCCATAATGTGAGCACAAGTGACGTGGCTGCTGATTAGTCCTGTTACTCTTGCATTCTCTTCCTGGGCTTTAGCTGCAAGGGGAGAGCAAGAGAGTGCAGAGATGAGCGACAAGTGACCAAACAAGAGAAAATGAGTCATCCACACAGATTAGTGTTGAAACTTTAAGGTAAGTTCTCATTTGTTTTTCCTGGCAGGGCCAAGAAAATTATTTCCGCATTTTTTTCCTGGCAGGTTAAACCAGATACTTTCTGTATATATTTTTTCCTGGTAGTGTTGACCAGACAATTTCTGTATTTAATTATTTCCTGGCAGGGTCAACCAACCATTTCACAACATACCTTGCTGTGATTTGTCTTAGAGTCATATTCAATCTAGAAATTCAAGTGCATGATAAAAAAAATCTTAATAGGCACACACATCTGTGAAGCATCTAAAATGTTGTTGATATTGTTTATAGTAACCTTACTTGGCTGCTGCTATATTTGCTTTTGTATGTGTTTATAGGCTCAGTCCATGGATCTGAAGTGCTCCCTAATCCTGACATGGGATGTCTTAATAATATTGTCTGGAGTTCAAGTGCAAACCGTACCAAATATTTAAGAAGGATCTGCAGTTGGTGTGAATGATTACAGCTCCAATCTTCTAATGAGCCACCTCCTATAGTTAACACACACACACACACACACACACACACACACACACACACACACACACACACGCATGCATGCACATAAACATACACACATGCACATACACACGCACAGACACACAAACACGCACACACACGCACACACACACACACACACACACACACACACACACACACACGCACACACACACACATGCACACACAAGAACATACACACGCACACACACGAACATACACACACACACACGCGCACGTACACAAGCACACACACACACACACACACACATGCATACACACGAACATACACACTCACATACGTGCACACGCGCACATGCATACATACATGCACATACGCACTCGCACACATGCACACATGTGCACACACGCACACACACTCACACACACACACACACACACACACACACACACACACACACACACACACACACACACACACACACTGTAGTGCACAGTGCATCCAGGGATGTTGTAAAATAGAGATACTTTGTTAATGTTTAGTATTCCAGTACACATGTGTGCCACCATCTGGCACCACCACTGCTAACTCCTTATAACAAACAAGGCCAAATAGGCAGCAGACTCCTGAGTCACTTCTTTCAATAAAATGAAAGCCTATGTCATCCCTAGTCGTTACGTTGGTCAGCTTCATCATGAGTAAAAAACATGTCAGTTCGTCATCACTGTATGTAAAGTGTTACTTGTATAGTATAACTTAAGTCATAAGCCCCATCCTGTCTCCTGAGAATCAAGGATACGGCATTAAATGCACTCTTACTTTATACAGCTTGCTACCTTTTAATAAAGCCCAGTACAGAACAGACACACTACTATATATGTATATACATTTTATGTGTTACATTAGATAGCCTTCTGCTGTGTACATAATTGTATCTTCTCATGGTTCACATGAAATATACAAAGTATACATCTATATTGTACTGCAACTAATATTTGGTACTCTTATCCAAAATACTTTTATTTTATTGTAGCATTGCTCTCAGAGCTATGATTGTGGTATTTCTCTCTGGTTCCCCTTGTAAATGGCAACCACATTAACAGAATGTAGGAGCAGTAGTATCAGTAGTAGAAATAGTAATACTAGCACTATTAATAGTAGTAGTAATAATATCAGTAGTAATAATTTCAGTAGTAATAATAGCAGCAGTCGTAATAGTATCAGTAGTAGTAGCAGTACTAGTACTAATAGTAGTAGTAGTAATACTATCAGCAGTATTAGTACTAATAGTGGTAGTAATACTATCAGCAGTAGTAGTAATAGAGTTAGTAGTAACAGTATCAGTAGTAGCAGCAGTAGTAGTAATAATAATAGTAATAGCAGTAGTAGCAGTATTAGTTGTAGTAATAGTAGCACTAGTTGTAAAACTAGTAGTAATAATAGTAGCTATAACAGTTATAGTAGTAGCAGTAGCAGCAGTAATAACAGGAGTAGTATCAGTAGTATCAGTAGTATCAGTAGTAGTAGGAATAGTAACAGTAGTAGTAATAGTAAAAATAGTAATAATAACAATAATAATAATAATAATAATAACAGCAGTCAACATTGTAATTTCCCAGTCGAGATAAAGTGCTACAGATGGAGAGAGAGAGAGTCAAGTATCAAAGCATCACTGGGGCAGTGTTTTCCCCTGAAGGAGCAGTAGTGGTTCAAGTCCAGGACAGAGCTGACACCACTCATTCATTTGCACAATTTAAAGCAGGATTCTTATACATGCATGTATATTAATTATAAATCATAAAAAGTAAGAAACTAATTAAACAGCATTCCTAACTACTTATATGCATATTGGGTACATATTCTCTTACAATGTACCACAGTTGAAATCAAAAATTGTGAAAGAGTACATTGTTTGTCATTTTGTATATGCTGTGGCAAGCATTGTTTTTGTGCTGGTTTAATGTTTATCAATTCCCAGTGCAGTCTTTAAAGCCAGTTTTGTCAAATGCTGTTTCTTGAAATTGGGATCACTGCAAAACCCTAGCTTAAAGGTACAATCTAAATAAAACAGTAACACCACTATCCCATATGCAAACTCACACATACACACACACACACACACACACACACACACACACACACACACACACACACACACACACACACACACACACACACACACGCATACATATACACACACACACACACACAAACACACACACACACACACACACACACACACACACACACACACACACACACACACACACACACACACACACACACATGCTCAAATTCCTCAGTGAATTATTCCTTTATATTATGACATGATCTTGGAGAAGGGCCATAAGCTGAGGTGGGGTCTATATCACTTCAGTGAAAACCCCTTTATGCGAATGCCCATACATTGACCCCTATACCTCGAACCACGGAAATCCCAAATGCACTAAACCGCAAAAAATAAAATATCGAACTGCCATAGTCGACCAACCCCACCACCTGCTACTTAGTACCTACCCAAACAAAATAAATAAACCACATACATACACTAACCAAACCCTACCGACATTCACCCAAACAAAAGAAATAATCTACATACATACATTTAACAAAACCCTACTTCCAACACTACACTAAACCCCACATACACAACCATCTATGCACTATCCTTAACCCCTCCTTAACCCTAAGGTCCGTAACTACCGCACACTTCCCCTACAGACATACACCCAAACAAAATAAATAACACACATACATACACTTAAAAAAACCCTACATCTAACACTACACTAAATCTTATATACATTACCTATCTATGCACTTATCTTAACCCAAATTCTAACCCTAAAGTCCTATCTATCACACACTTACCTTACGGAGCTATACCGCAGATGAGCCAACCAAAACAAATCAACATTTTGGAATTCGCGGTGTTGGACGTTTGAGGTTTACGTACTTCGCACAATATGGTTCGATGTATTCGTATTCACGTAAAGGGGTTTTCGCTGAAGTGATATAGACTCACTGAGGTGGATATGAGTTCACAGCAACCAGATACTATTTGGTCTATTTCTGCTTTTTGGACAAATAAAGTAAAATAAATGTGATTTTATAACAATCCTGGCTGCATGGAATAGAGTTCAGCAATTAAGTCTTCGAAAAACTACTTTTAAACAACTGCTGTATATCAACTGTTTACTTAGAATGGATGTGCTTAATTCCCAAGTAAAAAGCAGTGCAAATAGAAAAAGCTATGGAAAAATTACATTCTTTTGTGTATTTGTCCTAGCAATATAATGGCGCTTATTGTAACCTGTGCCATGCAGATGCAGTTAATAAAATTCTAAAATCAGTGTATATGTGAAACATTTCTGTAAGTAGTTAATTACAATGTAGTTTATTGTTAATCAAATGTGTAAAATGTTACAGTTGTATCTGATTTCAAAGTAATTTACTGTTGATGGAATGTTAACAGCCAATCAGATATCTTCATTTCACTCTCCTTCCTGAAAATATGTACAAATATTGTATACAAAAACATAAAACATGATGTCAGGAAAAGACAAAGGATGCATTTTACTTGTTGACAATGACGTGCATTTTCTAGTACCTAAGTAACTCATGTTTTATTTTCAATTGGCCTTTCCTCTTCTAACTTTCTCAGCATTGCTTTTGTGTCCTAGCACTAGGCACAACAGTATCATGATTTAAGTTAGAGTCCTACAGATTTAGGTCTGAATTTTGCAATTTCCACTTGCAGACTGTCTGGCTTTGGTGGTGCTGCATTAGCGTTGTCGCCTCACAATAAGACGTTGCTCCATTCGATTCTCAGTTAGAGCGTCTTCTGTGTGGCGGCATGCGTGAATGGGCATTCCTTCATTGAAGGTTGTGTGTCAGGCCTGGCAAGTCGGCATGTAAAAATCTACTGCCAATCATTAGCGAACCGGAGTTCCTCTGTGGCGACCCCTAACCGGGAAAAGCCGAAAAACACAACAACAACAAAAGACTGTTTGGCTTTAAGCAGGGGACTTAAACAGATGAGTGTCTCCCATGTCACTGATTTCTGTGCATGTACCTATTGGGTTAATAAATGTGTTCCTAAAAAAGCGCAGTAGAATTAATGAGGAGCAGTGGGCTATAGGAACAGGAAGGTTACGATTATGAAAAGCAACAGAACATTGTAACGTTTGGACTTTCATTGACAATTCTTTACACTCCCCCTACAAAAAGATTTTCTTCCATACCTGTAAAGATCCTGTAGAGCCCTAAATGATTAAGTGCTCATTTAACTGCTAACAATTCTGTTAACTCATTCACTCCAATGGAGCTCTGGAAGTTTATAGTTTTAACCTCCAGTGAATGCATCCTTAGCTTTTTAACAAAATCAAGTTATGGCCTCTCATTTCAAACAAATGTTTATATCTCTAGAGCCATAGGAAGTTACTAAGGACGCATAAATTGCAAACTGTTCATCACAAATTTTTATGGTGGTGCTTGTTAGATTCTAGCTCTTAAACTGGATTTTATAAGTCATAAAAAGCACAGTAAATATTAATTGTGTAATATTTTGCAAACAATGTACAATATCTCAGCAAACACTCAAGCTATAGACATACTGCCAGCAGCATTTTGTTCATCCATCTGTGACCTTTCATTTAAGGCTAAGTAGTTACGCCAGTGTTACACATCATTGTCAGTTGTTGGAAAAATATGAAAATTATGACAACATAAATAAATACTTTATGAACAACAGTTAGTATCGCATAAACAGCATTTGGAAGATGTCAAATATCAATGCATTTATGTTGTCGGCCGTGTAAGATGAAATCTTTACGCAGCTTGTATATAGCATTGTTTTTGAATTATTAAAGCAAATATAAACAGGCTATATTACACAACTAAAGCACCTGGATGTGTCACTGGGCTGTAATGGTTAACAGATATAAATGATTAGCTGTTGTGCTGCAAATAAATAACCAGTGGGCAGTGCAAGTGTTTGTAATCAAACTGATCCCTGCAGTTTGTTGGCTTGTAGCGTAAATGGACATTCTGTAATGTCACATATGTAGACTTCATACAAATAAGTTTCAGTTTGGTAATGTCATACCAAATAAGTTTCAGTTTGGTAATTTCATACCAAATACGTTTCAGTTTGGTATTCAGTCATTCTGTAATGTCACAGATGTAGACTTCATACCAAATAAGTTTCAGTTTGGTATTCAGTCATTCTGTAATAACACCAATGTAGACTTCATATCAAATAAGTTTCAGTTTGGTAATGTTACACCAAATAAGTTTCGGTTTGGTATTCAGTCATTCTGTAATGTCACAGATGTAGACTTTATACCAAATATGTTTCAGTTTGGTATTCAGTCATTCTGTAATGTCACAGATGTAGACTTCATACCAAATAAGTTTCAGTTTGGTATTCAGTCATTCTATAATGTCACAGATGTAGACTTCATATCAAATAAGTTTCAGTTTGGTATTTAGTCATTCTGTAATGTTACAGATGTAGACTTCATGCCAAATAAGTTTCAGTTTGGTAATGTCATACTAAATAAGTTTCCGTTTGGTAGATCTCATACCAAATAAATTTAAGTTTGGTAATTTTATACCAAATAAGTTTCAGTTTGGTAGTCAGTCATTCTGTAATGTCACAGATGTAGATTTCATACCAAATAAGTTTCACTTTGGTAGTCAGTATTCATCTATCTGGCACATTACCAATTATGGCACCTCATTCCACTGTGGTTTATATTTAACTCTCTACAGTTCCTTTAATGGTTCATAGATGCCAGCTCTTTTCTGTCTTATTAATTCTTTAAATTCTTACAAATATAATCAAATGTCTGGCTGTAACACTTTAATTTGTATCGATCCTCATGAACATCAGCTAAGTTCTGTCCTGGATGCAGACTTACAAATGTCAGCTCAGTGCTGGCCTGTTACTGTCACTGCTGCCTGCACACAATCACACACTAAATAATTAACACAGTTCTTTTGGTTACTTCATTTAGACCAAATTCAGTCTAGATTATTTAGAGGGACTTAGGTATGTCTTGACTGAGCCAGGGTTCTGCTGCTCTTTTGACTTTTTAGTACTAAACAGAAAGTTCATGCTCCAAGTTGTATTCCCTCTCAGAAATGTTTGGATCAATTACAGGAGTATCTCCCTGAGGTCATGTACTGCAGCCATAACACAATCATAGGTTCATAGGTAAGTATCAGTCTGGCTGACAATGCAGGTCATTTCAAGTCCTGCCAGCTTCCCATTTTGCCCTTGGATTCACATATCACATTTGGTGTTAGATTGGTCTTACCCATCCCATGGTCAATAATTTGCATTACCCCTAATGAAAATAACTGGATTATTAGACTGGGGGCACTGTTCTATCCTGGGCTTAGTGATGTTTTGTGATTATGGTATATGTAGGCAGATCATGATTAATTACTATGTTATTTAAACATGTACTGTGACATTTTGTGATTGAACTACACTGAAGAAGTCAACGTTCTGCTGAAACCGGTCTGTGTTTTCTCACAATAAAAGATGATACGCTGATATTAAGTGATGGTCATTTTGTTTTTAATAACTGGGATTATACCTCAGATAATTTGATTGGACCCATGCATAGGATAAAGCATTTAGGATCAACCTCTATTCATTAGCAGTACAGGAGGCAGTCCTATGGAAATTTTCTGTTTCCCATCTGTAGATGAAAGTTGTACTTGAATATAGACAGGGATGAACTTTGTTTTATGTGGATGGGGAGTTTGTTCCATAGCAGTGGTAGCCTATGCAAGATACACCTGTCCCTCCACACCATTCTTTTGATGTTGCAGAAGAGGTTTAGATCTCTAGATCGAGTATTTCTGATGGTACCTGACTTGCTGAAGTGCAGTAAATACATCAGTAATGGGTCAGAGGATGCCTCATGTGCCAGAAACAGGTCATCTCTTAGCAGTCTGTAGAATATACATACATATAGTGACAAAGCTTTCAGTTGGACCATATAGGACATATTGTTTAGACCATGTACCCTTCTAACAAGGTATATCTGTGGGCATTTCATTTATTTCACGTGTAGACAGATGAATACCAAAGAGGACATTATACTAAATATATATTATATACACTAAATATATATAAGGGCCTCCACATATGCGGAGGCCCTTAACATTAACCTTCCCAAGCAACAAGGACCTCCAAAGCTGAAACGTAAACAAACACCAGTCGCAACCAAAGTGACACATAGCTCACAACACCAGTGTGCCACCTAACAACAGCCCCTAATACAAGACAATGTACCAAACACTTTAGTCATAGGTGACTCTATAGTCAGGCACACTGATGTCCCATTCACCAGGCTGAACAAGGAGAAAATTACAGTCAGATGTCTGTCGGGTGCCAGGATCCGCCATATAATGCACGCACTCAAGTCATTCCACAACAAGTACAAATATGACTCTACCATTGTCCATGTTGGAGTGAATGACTTGAGACATACCTCCCTGGACTACATGAAAAGAGACATGGAAGAGCTCTTGGATCATGTGGCCCAGGCAGGTATGACCCTAGCCCTGAGTAGCATCCTGCCTTCACCCAAAATGATACCACAGTATAAGGACAAAATGATTGACTTCAACAATTGGCTAAGCTTCTGGTGTCATTCAAAGGGGATCCAGGATCTGTCTGCCTGGGACAACATGATCGACAAACCATGATGCTTTGCCAGAGATTGTCAGCACCTGTCACCCATGGGATTCAGGTTACTGACTAAAGCTCTCACCACACCTATAGTGCCTTTTTTAGGCAAGGTTCAAAGGACAAAGCCAGCACCATAACAGATACAAGCATGCAAAATCTGAAGGTAATGCTACTCAATGCTAGAAGTCTAAACCTCAAAATGCAATCTCTCGAGGCACTCCTAAAAATGGAGAACATCGATATCTGTGCAGTAACTGAGACCTGGTTCAAGGCTCCAGAGAGCACCCCTGTAATACCAGGCTACAACTCTTACCACACTTTTTGGCCATCAAATCAAGACTGAAACACTAAAGGTGGAGGACTGTCCATATTCACCAAGGATATTCACATTTCCAGGATAGTTGCCCAACACAATGCATTTGAAATTTTCCAGGTGCAACTAACACTAGGTAAGACTGCAATCCCACCATGCCCCAAGATTCTCACTACACCTTTCTAAACATACTGGACAATATTAAGATATAACCAAACACCCTAATACTGGGTGATTTCAACTACCCTGCCATTAACTGGGAAAACTACTTGGCTACCAAGACCTTTTCCCAACGGTTCTTGGAATTCATAAATTCCAACGCCCTGGATTAACTAATCCATTGTCCCACCAGTGGCTCCAATATCCTAGACCTGGTCATTACCAACATGGGAGATAGATGCTCCACACCAGTGGTCACCCCCTCATTGGTCAGGCCTAACCATAAGCAAATCACCCTTGACATCCACATCCCACCCCCACCCTCCAGTAAGGAAACCTCTGTAAAAAAAATTTCCAAGGCCAACTTCATGATACTCAAGTCAGAAGTGAAAAACTTCATGACACCCATGCAGATGGGAGCTGAACGTTCAACTGCTGAACCCTACAAGCACATCCACCCATGCATGAATCGTGCCATCCCAAGTAGAACCAAGACGTTCTCCTCCAAAAAAAGGAAGCCAATCTGGTGGTCCCCTGCCATAAACAAACTTTACAACAGAAGAAAGAAACTGTTGGAGAAAAGAGGAAAATCCAAGGATGCAAAAAACTCCCTTACCAGCCTCAGTAAGAAGCTGAGATCCCTCATAAATGCCTCCAAAGCTAGTTATGAAAATAAAATTGACAAATATTCCAGGGACAACCACAAGGCATTCTATAGTTATGTCAAGAATCTAAATGGCAATGCTCAGATATGCTCTGAGCTACAACAGAATGACATTAATTATACTGATCCCAAGGATATTGCCAATATCCTGGCAGATCAATTTAGTGCAAACTTCACCCCCCCCCCTAAAGGGCCCATCTCAGTACCAAAAGATTGCCAAATTCCGGTAATCACGGCCACACAGGTAGAAACCGCACTCTCCAAAACTAAGAATACAGCATCCATGGGACCAGATGACATCCGAGGCTGTGTACTACATGAACTACAAAATGAACTGGCACCTCACCTAAGTGTCATGTTTAATCATAGCCTCACCTCAGGCTTCGTGCCCACTGAGTGGCACACAACTACAGTTATCCCACTCCACAAGGGGGGATCCATCTTGAATCATGGGAACTACCGTCCCATCAGTCTGACAAGCCTGATTTGCAAGGGCATGGAATGCATTATCATGGAACTTATAAACAAAGATATTGGCAATCTTCAAACACTGGACCCCACCCAGTTTGGGTTCGTGAAGGGCGGATCTTGTCTTCTGAACCTGATTGACTTATTCGAATCAGTCTCCAGAGCTGTGGATGAGGGTAAGGCAGTCCACACAGCCTATCTGGACCTTTCCAAGGCTTTTGACACCATCCCCCACTCTGGAATCATAGATAAACTTATTAAGCTGGGAATAAATCCCTACATCACTCGATGGGTTGCCAACTGGCTTACTGACAGAATCCAGACTGTAAAAGTAGCCAACTCCAAATCCAGCTCCAGACAAGTGACAAGTGGAGTACCTCAGGGTTCAGTCCTGGGACCGCTCTTGTTTGGCATCTACTTCTCTGACGTACAGGCCAACACTAAGGGACGCTGGCTAACAAAGTTTGCAGATGAGTGCAAACTGGGAGCCATTACTGAATCCCCAAATGATGTGGATATTCTACAAAAGGGCCTTACAGAAACAGATGCTTGGTGCCAGAGCCATGGGCTCAAGCTTATTGCCAAGAAATGTATAGTTATCCCCATTGGGAAAAAACATGTACCCATGAATTACCCCATAGGTAGCAGTACACTAAACACTGAAAGTGTGATGAGATACTTAGGGACACAGATGGACAGTGGTCTCACCTTCAACAACTGCATCACCACAACAGTCAGAAAATCCTTCTATGTGGCATATCTCATCGCTAACGGCTTTTCATCCAGAAAAAGGAGGTCATTGTCCCACTGTACTCATCCCTCATTAGACCCATTATAGAGTACAACTCCCCATTTGGTATGTACCTCACAAGACATCTGGAAAGGCTGTAGAAATACCTCACTAAAAGAATCACAGGCCTAAAGCAGATGCCCTATACTGACCGTCTAAAAAAACTCCAGCTATACTCTGTGACATATCGTCTACTCAGAGGTGATCTCTGCTTAACATACAAGGCCATGTCAAACCCTGAGCTGTTGGACATGCTCCACTTAAAGAAATCCCAATCCCTCAGAGCCACACACTCCAGGGATTTAAACCTTGTCATCACAATGAAATAAAACACGCTGGAGGGATAGGTTCCTGACCCAGACAGTCCCCATACTCTGGAATAGACTGCCCATACATGTCAAGCAGAGCGCCTCATTGGCGCTCTTCAAAGGGAACCTTGACGATTGGATGGGAGATAGAAAATTCACCCCGGAGATCACGTCAGTCACCCTGCTAGACAGGGGTCCAGGGAAGTAACTTTTGTGGGAAGAAATATCCAGGGAATTGTTATGACTAGGCTTGTATAGGCCCTAGGGCTGATAGCCTAGTACCAACCTATGAACCTATGAACCTATGAACCTAAATGATTGGCCTAATGAGATCTCGACACAATCCTTTTGTTTACAAGCTGCACATTACAGAAGGACTCTCATACAACAGTAGACACATGGATATACTATATCCCTAAATGTGAACAAATACCTATTCATTCCTTACACCTCCTTACTTTCCCTTCTTCTCTCACTTCCTATCAGGTTTCTCTCCTCTGGCTTCCCACTAACTATATCATAAGCCTGCTTTACTCTCACTTCATATTGCAATTTTATTTGCATTATACTAACTTACCTTTAATTTCTCTATAAACTGGCTAACCTTTCTCTAAATATTAAATCATTGCCATATAACTTGTATCTATTCTTAACCAATGTTTTCATATCATGTGTAATTTGGTATAATTATTTAAACTGCACATATTTTTAGTATTATTTTTGGCAATTGTAAAATTATTGTTTTTAAAATACTTTGGAGCTTTTCTTCCTAGGCTCCTGCTGAAAATGGGTTCTTACCCAGTTGGACTTTCCCAGTAATTAAATGTCAATAAATAAAAATAAATACATTTTAGTTGAAAGTTAGGGCACTGTCCACAGATGTTCCCAAATCCTGAACAACTGAGTCAACTGTTATGGGCATGTTTTCAATTTGGCAGTTCCTCAGGGTATATGATTTTCCAAAATATACAATAATGCATTTTTATTATTAAGCTATGGTCCATGATTTTGACACCAATTGTGTGTTTGGGTCAAACCTTCCAGCATGAAGGATAAGCCATGTGGGGATTCAATGACTGCTCCTAGCTTGCAGTCATCAGCAAATGTAGTCAGCCAGGTCCCTATGATATTGTCTTTTAGTTTAGAGAAATAGATAGCAAACAAGACAGGTCCCAGCACTGAACCCTGGGGGGACTCCAATGGTGACTGGTCTCTTTTTGAAGGTAGCTTCCCCTGTTTTGATCTCCTGTATCCTATCTGTGGCCCAGTTGGGAATCCATTGGGTGACAAAGGCTTATTCCCAGTTTATTTAGCTTTTCTATTATGCCTGGGTGGGGGATTGTCTTGAAAGTTTTTGCCAGGTTGAAGTATGAGGTCTGTACAATTTTACCTTTGTCCTTTGCTCTGGTGACCTATACAAAAAAGTCAACCATGTTAAGAAAGTGTGACCTACTGTTGATGAATCCAAATTGAGATGAGTGCGCTGTTTGGAAGTTTCCTATGTCCTTACTGATTAATTCCATGATAAATCTTTCCATGGCTTTGCATATGAGGCTAGACAAACTTATGGGTCTGTAATTACCTAGGTCAGTGGGAGATCCTTTCTTATCCAGGGAAATGACTGTAGCTGTTTTCTGTTCCCTCCAACAAAACTTGTATGAAGGCTGAAGTTGATCATTGTTGTTAGGGGTGTGGCTAAATTGTGGTTCATGCTATTTAAAATGTACCCTGGGATATTGTCAGGACACATCAATACAGTATTTTTTAACTTATTTTATTTTTTTATTTAACATTTTTTAACCCGGAGAGTCCAACTTGGAACAAAGCCAATTTTCAGCAAAGGCCCCGGGGAGAAACGCTCCAGATGCATGTCTTTGTAACTTTTGATAGTGCTTTTAGGGCTTGGTTTTGTTTGATAACTGGAGGCAAGATCATTTCATTCAGAAGTGTGAGCTGACTTTATCAGCTAGTAGGTTGTCATTAACATTTCCTTTTGACATTTACTGCATGCTTTTTTTGTTAATTTTTGTTTGTTTGTTTCTTTTTTTTCTTATGTTTTTTTTTTTCCTTTTATGTCTGGTAACCATCAAGCCTCTCCGAAATGGACTTCTCTCATTTGTTCCTCCATTGTGGGGAGTCCCCAGAACCACAGGCGTATGAGAAGTCTAGACAGGCAATCATTCAGGTAGGCATTAAGATTGCTTGTATCCTTGCCTACATCTTGTCTATGAGAAGGTTTGAATGGTCTAACCTCACCTCCTGCATGATGAGACAAGTTGCCTGAATCACCAAGCCATTAGTTGAACTTAGATCACTTTGACTATAGTCAGGGCTTTGTCCCTCTACACCACCACAGCTGGCTTAATTTACTGTATACTTACAATGTTATTATGGTATGTGGACCTGCAAGCCATACAGGTACCCTCTTATTCTGTGTTCTAAAAGTCATCCAGAGTTCCACAGCTCTCCCCACTCTGTGTCTGCAACATGAATCATGATGTTCTGGAAAAACTCATTCCATTTACTGTTATACAGAGCTCTTCTTTCACAACTTTATATCAGTCAGTTCTCAAGGAAGAGCAGTTTAAATAAAATGTCAGCCTGAATACCTTTCCATGTTATTGATTGGTAAACTCCAATTTTTCCTGCCATCCCCTTAAATTATGTGATTCTAGGTGGACTGACAAGGGCTTTGCATATTGTCAGACTGTATTTTCATCTTGCTGTTCTAACAAGAAGTTACCTGTACCTCATCATGATTGTGTCTGCCTGTTTATGCTCCCTATACGATGTGATAGAGCAGTTCTGTTCAGAGGCTTGTGCTTTAATGTAGCTTCAGTAGCAGGATTCTTAGCCTTGTGACACACAGAACTGTCCTTTGCCAGACTCCAATACAGCATCCATAATTTGTCCTGACCACCCACAACTTCTGAGTTTTGCTGGAACTAGATTTATTTGGCAAGCACTTCATTCTCTGCTGGGGTCCAGATGTTTTTTTAATTACATCAGTTGCAATTAGACAGTTCAAGTGTATAAATGCAGAGCGCATCCTAATGGAAAAGTATGCCAGACAGATCCTTGTTCCTTCAGAACTCCCCTGATTCATGTTGCTCTACAAAAAGAAAGAGGAGATTGCATTTTTAATTTAAACTGACATTCCCAGAAAAGTCCAAGATTAAATCTCTACATACTGGGAAGTATCCCGAGGTATGTGGCAGAATTTCACAGGCATAATGTGGGGAGTTTCACTGGACACATTATTTATTATTTATGTATTGGTATTTGTTGACCTGGAAAATCCACTGGGTAAAAAAAAAAACATTTTCAGTGGAGGCCCGGGGAGAAAAGCTCCACAGTTACAAAGGCAAAACAAGTAACAAACATATTATATGGATAAAGTATAGATCTGGGGAGTATGACTCCGGAGTTAAAAAAGGCAAAACAAGTAGCAAACATATTATACGGATAAAGTATAGATCTGGGGAGTACAACTCAGGAGATAAAAAAGGCAAAACAAGTAGCAAACATATTATACGGATAAAGTATAGATCTGGGGAGTAAGACTCTGGAGTTACAAAAGGCAAAACAAGTAGCAAACATATTATACGGATAAAGTATAGATCTGGGGAGTATGACTCCAGAGTTAAAAAAAGGCAAAACCAGTAGCAAACATATTATACGGATAAAGTATAGATCTGGGGAGTATGACTCCGGAGTTAAGAAAGGCAAAACAAGTAGCAAACATATTATAAGGATAAAGTATAAATCTGGGGAGTATGACTCTGGAGTTAAAAAAGGCAAAACAAGTAGCAAACATATTATACAGATAAAGTACAGATCTGGGGAGTATGACTCCAGAGTTAAAAAAGGAAAAACAAGTAGCAAACATATTATAAGGATAAAGTATAGATCTGGGGAGTATGACTCCGGAGTTAAAAAAGGCAAAACAAGTAGCAAACATATTATACGGATAAAGTACAGATCTGGAGAGTATGACTCCAGAGTTAAAAAAGGCAAAACAAGTAGCAAACATATTATACAGATAAAGTACAGATCTGGGGAGTATGACTCCGGAGTTAAAAAAGGCAAAACAAGTAGCAAACATATTATAAGGATAAAGTATAGATCTGGGGAGTAAGACTCCAGAGTTAAAAAAGGCAAAACAAGTAGCAAAGACATTATACGGATAAAGTATAGATCTGGGGAGTAAGACTCTGGAGTTACAAAAGGCAAAACAAGTAGCAAACATATTATAAGGATAAAGTATAAATCTGGGGAGTACGACTCCAGAGTTAAAAAAGACAAAACAAGTAGCAAACATATTATACAGATAAAGTACAGATCTGGGGAGTATGACTCCGGAGTTAAAAAAGGAAAAACAAGTAGCAAACATATTATACGGATAAAGTATAGATCTGGAGAGTATGACTCCGGAGTTAAAAAAGGCAAAACAAGTAGCAAACATATTATAAGGATAAAGTATAAATCTGGGGAGTATGACTCTGGAGTTAAAAAAGGCAAAACAAGTAGCAAACATATTATACAGATAAAGTACAGATCTGGGGAGTATGACTCCGGAGTTAAAAAAGGAAAAACAAGTAGCAAACATATTATACGGATAAAGTATAGATCTGGGGAGTATGACTCCAGAGTTAAAAAAGGCAAAACAAGTAGCAAACATATTATAAGGATAAAGTATAAATCTGGGGAGTATGACTCTGGAGGTAAAAAAGGCAAAACAAGTAGCAAACATATTATACGGATAAAGTATAGATCTGGGGAGTATGACTCCGGAGTTAAAAAAGGCAAAACAAGTAGCAAACATATTATAAGGATAAAGTATAAATCTGGGGAGCATGACTCTGGAGGTAAAAAAGGCAAAACAAGTAGCAAACATATTATACGGATAAAGTATAGATCTGGGGAGTACAACTCAGGAGTGAAAAAAGGCAAAACAAGTAGCAAACATATTATACGGATAAAGTATAGATCTGGGGAGTAAGACTCTGGAGTTACAAAAGGCAAAACAAGTAGCAAACATATTATACAGATAAAGTATATATCTGGGGAGAACAACTCCAGAGTTAAAAAAGGCAAAACAAGAGGCAAACATATTATATGGATAAAGTATAGATCTGGGTAAGCAAACATATTATATGGCTAAAGTATAGATCTAGATCAGCCTTACTACAGGATATGTACCCAAAGAGTGGCGTACAGCAACAGTGGTCCCTCTCCACAAAGGTGGTGCCTCAACGGATCCTGGAAACTATCGCCCCATAAGCCTGACTAGCTTGGTCTGGAAAGCTATGGAAAGGATCATCATGGACCTCATAAATAAAGATATTGGGGACCTAAAGACACTGGATACTACCCAGTTTGGCTTTGTTAAGGGCAGATCCTGCCTCTTAAACCTGGTTGATTTCTTTGAAACAGTCACTAAGGCCATTGACGAGGAGAAGGTGGTCCACACAGCCTACCTGGACCTCGCAAAAGCCTTCGATACAATACCCCACTCGGGCATTATAGATAAGCTCACCAGCTTAAATATAAACCCCTATGTCACTAGATGGGTTGCAAACTGGCTCAAGGACAGAACCCACATGGTTAGAATTGCTGGAGCCATGTCAGACTCCAAACCAGTTACAAGTGGCGTCCCACAAGGCTCAGTCCTGGGACCTCTCTTGTTCGGTATATATTTCTCAGAGGTACAGGCCAACACGGAAGGACTGTGGCTGACCAAGTTTGCAGATGACTGCAAACTGGGTGCCATAATCGACACTCCAGCCGACACAAGCATCCTCCAAAAGGGCCTCATAGAAACAGACAACTGGTGCCAGAGCCATGGCGTCAAGCTAAATGCCAAAAAGTGTATAGTCATCCCCTTTGGCAAAAACAAAGTGCCCACAAATTACCACATAGGTGGTAATCCATTAAGTACAGAAGAAGTAATAAGGGACCTGGGGCCCCAAGTTGATAGCAATCTCTCATTTGACAACCACGTGGCCAAAGTGGTTAGAAAAACATTTTATATAGCCCACCTAATCATGAAGGGATTCACATCAGGGGAGGTCATTGTGCCTCTTTACTCATCCCTCACCAGGCCCATAATTGAGTACAATGCCCCTTTTGGGATGTACCTTACCAGACACCTGCAGCTACTGGAAAGACCCCAAAAGTACCTCACCAAGAGGATCAAAGGGCTCAAACAGATGCCATATGCTGCCCGGTTAAAGAAACTCCAGCTCTACTCAGTGGCATACCACCTGCTCAGAGGCGATCTGTGCCTGACATATAAAGCCATGTCCAACCCGGAATTAATGGACATGCTCCACCTCAGAAAATCCAAATCCCATCGAGCTACGCGCTCGAGAGACTTGAACCTCAGCACTGAAATAAATAGGACATGCTGGAGGGACAGATTCATAACCCAGAGGCTCCCTTCACTCTAGAATAAAATCCCAGTCCAGGTTAGGCAGAGTCCCTCATTGACTCTCTTCAAGAGGAATCTTGATGAGTGGATGGGAGATCGTAGGTTTACCCCGGGTATCACTTCTGTGTCATGGTTAGACAGAGGCACAGTATACTAACCTCGAAAAAGGGCATAGCAAAATTATTTTAAAATGGGTGGCAAAAGCCAAACACACTCTGGCTAGGCTTATAAATTCCCTAGGGCAGATAGCCTAGTATGAACCTATGGGGAGTAAGACTCTGGAGTTAAAAAAGGCAAAACAAGTAGCTAACATATTATACGGATAAAGTATAGATCTGGGGAGTAAGACTCCAGAGTTAAAAAAGGCAAAACAAGTAGCAAAGACATTATATGGATAAAGTATAGATCTGGGGAGTATGACTCCAGAGTTAAAAAAGGCAAAACAAGTAGCAAACATATTATACAGATAAAGTATAGATCTGGGGAGTATGACTCCAGAGTTAAAAAAGGCAAAACAAGTAGCAAACATATTATAAGGATAAAGTACAGATCTGGGGAGTATGACTCCAGAGTTAAAAAAGGCAAAACAAGTAGCAAACATATTATAAGGATAAAGTATAGATCTGGGGAGTATGACTCCAGAGTTAAAAAAAGGCAAAACCAGTAGCAAACATATTATACGGATAAAGTATAGATCTGGGGGAGTATGACTCCGGAGTTAAGAAAGGCAAAACAAGTAGCAAACATATTATAAGGATAAAGTATAAATCTGGGGAGTATGACTCTGGAGTTAAAAAAGGCAAAAAAAGTAGCAAACATATTATACGGATAAAGTATAGATCTGAGGAGTACGACTCCGGAGTTAAAAAAGACAAAACAAGTAGCAAACATATCATACAGATAAAGTATAGATCTGGAGAGTAAGACTCCAGAGTTAAAAAAGGCAAAACAAGTAGCAAATATATTATAAGGATAAAGTATAAATCTGGGGAGTATGACTCTGGAGTTAAAAAAGGCAAAAAAAGTATCAAACATATTATACGGATAAAGTATAGATCTGGGGAGTAAGACTCCGGAGTTAAAAAAGGCAAAAAAAGTATCAAACATATTATACGGATAAAGTATAGATCTGGGGAGTAAGACTCCGGAGTTAAAAAAGGCAAAACAAGTAACAAACATATTATACAGATAAAGTATAGATCTGGGGAGTATGACTCTGGAGTTAAAAAAGGCAAAACAAGTAGCAAACATATTATACAGATAAAGTATAAATCTGGGGAGTATGACTCCGGAGTTAAAAAAGGCAAAAAAAGTAGCAAACATATTATACGGATAAAGTATAGATCTGGGGAGTATGACTCCGGAGTTAAAAAAAGGCAAAACAAGTAGCAAAGACATTATACGGATAAAGTATAGATCTGGGGAGTATGACTCCAGAGTTAAAAAAGGCAAAACAAGTAACAAACATATTATACAGATAAAGTATAGATCTGGGGAGTACGGCTCCAGAGTTAAAAAAGGCAAAACAAGTAGCAAACATATTATACGGATAAAGTATAGATCTGGGGAGTATGACTCCAGAGTTAAAAAAAGGCAAAACAAGTAGCAAAGACATTATACGGATAAAGTATAGATCTGGGGAGTACAACTCAGGAGTGAAAAAAGGCAAAACAAGTAGCAAACATATTATGCGGATAAAGTATAGATCTGGGGAGTAAGACTCTGGAGTTACAAAAGGCAAAACAAGTAACAAACATATTATACAGATAAAGTATAGATCTGGGGAGTATGAATCTGGAGTTAAAAAATGCAAAACAAGAGGCAGACATATTATATGGATAAAGTATAGATCTGGGTAAGCAAACATATTATATGGCTAAAGTATAGATCTAGATCAGCCTTACTACAGGATATGTACCCAAAGAGTGGCGTACAGCAACAGTGGTCCTTCTCCACAAAGGTGGTGCCTCAACGGATCCTGGAAACTATCGCCCCATAAGCCTGACTAGCTTGGTCTGGAAAGCTATGGAAAGGATCATCATGGACCTCATAAATAAAGATATTGGGGACCTAAAGACACTGGATCCTACCCAGTTTGGCTTTGTTAAGGGCAGATCCTGCCTCTTAAACCTGGTTGATTTCTTTGAAACAGTCACTAAGGCCATTGACGAGGAGAAGGTGGTCCACACAGCCTACCTGGACCTCGCAAAAGCCTTCGATACAATACCCCACTCGGGCATTATAGATAAGCTCACCAGCTTAAATATAAACCCCTATGTCACTAGATGGGTTGCAAACTGGCTCAAGGACAGAACCCACATGGTTAGAATTGCTGGAGCCATGTCAGACTCCAAACCAGTTACAAGTGGCGTCCCACAAGGCTCAGTCCTGGGACCTCTCTTGTTCGGCATATATTTCTCGGAGGTACAGGCCAACACGGAAGGACTGTGGCTGATCAAGTTTGCAGATGACTGCAAACTGGGTGCCATAATCGACACTCCAGCTGACACAAGCATCCTCCAAAAGGGCCTCATAGAAACAGACAACTGGTGCCAGAGCCATGGCCTCAAGCTAAATGCCAAAAAGTGTATAGTCATCCCCTTTGGCAAAAACAAAGTGCCCACAAATTACCACATAGGTGGTAATCCATTAAGTACAGAAGAAGTAATTAGGGACCTGGGGCCCCAAGTTGATAGCAATCTCTCATTTGACAACCACGTGGCCAAAGTGGTTAGAAAAACATTTTATATAGCCCACCTAATCATGAAGGGATTCACATCTAGATCAGGGAGGTCATCGTGCCTCTTTACTCATCCCTCATCAGGCCCATAATTGAGTACAATGCCCCTTTTGGGATGTACCTTACCAGACACCTGCAGCTACTGGAAAGACCCCAAAAGTACCTCACTAAGAGGATCAAAGGGCTCAAACAGATGCCATATGCTGCCCGGTTAAAGAAACTCCAGCTCTACTCAGTGGCATACCGCCTGCTCAGAGGCGATCTGTGCCTGACATATAAAGCCATGTCCAACCCGGAATTAATGGACATGCTGCACCTCAGAAAATCCAAATCCCATCGAGCTACGCGCTCGAGAGACTTGAACCTCAGCACTGAAATAAATAGGACATGCTGGTGGGACAGATTCATAACCCAGAGGCTCCCTTCACTCTAGAATAAAATCCCAGTCCAGGTTAGGCAGAGTCCCTCATTGACTCTCTTCAAGAGGAATCTTGATGAGTGGATGGGAGATCGTAGGTTTACCCCGGGTATCACTTCTGTGTCATGGTTAGACAGAGGCACAGTATACTAACCTCGAAAAAGGGCATAGCAAAATTATTTTAAAATGGGTGGCAAAAGCCAAACACACTCTGGCTAGGCTTATAAATGCTCTAGGGCAGATAGCCTAGTATGAACCTATGGGGAGTAAGACTCTGGAGTTAAAAAAGGCAAAACAAGTAGCTAACATATTATACGGATAAAGTATAGATCTGGGGAGTAAGACTCCAGAGTTAAAAAAAGGCAAAACAAGTAGCAAAGACATTATACGGATAAAGTATAGATCTGGGGAGTAAGACTCTGGAGTTAAAAAAGGCAGAACAAGTAGCAAACATATTATACAGATAAAATATAGATCTGGGGAGTACGACTCCAGAGTTAAAAAAGGCAAAACAAGTAGCAAACATATTATACGGATAAAGTATAGATCTGGGGAGTACGACTCCGGATTTAAAAAAGGCAAAACAAGTAGCAAACATACTATACAGATAAAGTATAGATCTGGGGAGTATGACTCCAGAGTTAAAAAAGGCAAAACAAGTAGCAAACATATTATATGGATAAAGTATAGATCTGGGGAGTATGACTCCAGAGTTAAAAAAGACAAAACAAGTAGCAAACATATTATACGGATAAAGTATAGATCTGGGGAGTATGACTCCGGATTTAAAAAAGGCAAAACAAGTAGCAAACATATTATACGGATAAAGTACAGATCTGGGGAGTATGAATCTGGAGTTAAAAAAGGCAAAACAAGTAACAAACATATTATAAGGATAAAGTATAAATCTGGGGAGTATGACTCCGGATTTAAAAAAGGCAAAACAAGTAGCAAACATACTATACAGATAAAGTATAGATCTGGGGAGTATGACTCCGGATTTAAAAAAGGCAAAACAAGTAGCAAACATATTATAAGGATAAAGTATAGATCTGGGGAGTACGACTCCAGATTTAAAAAAGGCAAAACAAGTAGCAAACATATTATACAGATAAAGTATAGATCTGGGGAGTATGACTCCAGAGTTAAAAAAGGCAAAACCAGTAGCAAACATATTATACGGATAAAGTATAGATCTGGGGAGTATGACTCAGGAGATAAAAAAGGCAAAACAAGTAGCAAACATATTATACGGATAAAGTATAGATCTGGGGAGTACAACTCAGGAGTTAAAAAAGACAAAACAAGTAGCAAACATATTATACGGATAAAGTATAGATCTGGGGAGTATGACTCTGGAGTTAAAAAAGGCAAAACAAGTAGCAAACATATTATACAGATAAAGTATAGATCTGGGGAGTACGACTCCGGAGTTAAAAAAGGCAAAACAAGTAGCAAACATATTATACAGATAAAGTATAGATCTGGGGAGTATGACTCAGGAGATAAAAAAGGCAAAACAAGTAGCAAACATATTATACGGATAAAGTATATATCTGGGGAGAACAACTCAGGAGTTAAAAAAGACAAAACAAGTAGCAAACATATTATACGGATAAAGTATAGATCTGGGGAGTATGACTCCAGAGTTAAAAATGTCAAAAAAGTAGCAAACATATTATACGGATAAAGTATAGATCTGGGGAGTATGACTCCGGAGTTAAAAAAGGCAAAACAAGTAGCAAACATATTATAAGGATAAAGTATAAATCTGGGGAGTACAACTCAGAAGATAAAAAAGGCAAAACAAGTAGCAAACATATTATACGGATAAAGTATAGATCTGGGGAGTACGGCTCCAGAGTTAAAAAAGGCAAAACAAGAGAAGTCTCCCTGGGCATGTGGAAGGTTTCACTGGTGCAATGTGGGGATTTTCACTGGACACATTCTGGGAAGTGTCCCTGGGCATGCGGTAGGGTTTCATTGGTGCAATGTGGGGATTTTCACTGGGCACATTCTGGGAAGGGTCCCTGGGCATGTGGCAGGGTTTCACTGGTGCAATGTGGGGATTTCACTGGGCACATTCTTGGAAGTGTCCCTGGGTATGTGGCAGGGTTTCACTTGTACAATGTGGGGATTTTTACTGGGCACATTCTGGGAAGGGTCTCTAGGCATGTGGCAGGGTTTCACTGGTACAATGTAAGGAGTTTCACTGAGCACATTCTGAGAAGTGTCCCTGGGCAAGTGGAAGGGTTTCAGTGGCACAATCTGGGGAGTTTCACTGGGCACATTCTGGGAAGTGTCCCTGGGCATTTGGCAAGGTTTCACTGATACAATCTGAGGAGTTTCACTGGGGACATTCTGGGAAGTGTCCATAGGCATGTGGCAGGATTTCACTGGCACAATATAGGGAGTTTCACTGGATGATCGGGCACTTACTCACATTTGCTAATGACCGTTTTTGTTTTTTTTTTTGGGGGGGGGCATCACATTCATGTGTGATATAACATCACCACTTAAAACATGTTTTCTCGTATCTAAAGTTTTTTTTTTTTTTCTTATTTTCTCTGACAAGGCTGTTTATAACTAGCTGCAAAGCAGAATTTACGATGACAGCATAAATGTATCATTAATTAATTTCAGAGCTTACACCAGTTGTAGCCACAGTTGTGGGCAAACCAAGCTAGAAAAGTAGCACAGACATAAAATACACTGCAGTTTACAATCTTTCTTAACTTCATCTTGTCATCTATAATATTCCAACATTTTCAAAAAAATGAATATGAACTCTAAATGGAAGTAACCACTACAAGCAGAAACTAGTCAAAGTGTTTCCATTAACTGAAAGGTTACACAACTCGCTCGGTGTTTTATTGATATCATATTCATTGTACTATACTGGGGGGTGACAGATGCCATTTTCTACATAGTAACAGGTTTAATTACATAATAGAATATCTTTATAAATACAGTATATGTTACCTATGATAACGTTAGTGCATTCTGCACATTCATTCTCTTTCACTTTTGGTAATAGCTGAGGTACAGCTAAAACACACCACACAGTCCTCAGGAAATAAGTGTCAGTGTGTTTAGCTTTGGCAAACACTGATTGGTCTTGGTCCTTGGGTTAAAAACAGATCCAAACTGCAATCCTGAGGGACACTGCACAAGCATGGATATACACAAACTGCACTTCAGTTCTGGGTGGAAATTGAAAGGAAAAAAACTTATGTAAATGTGGTTTTCTGGTAAAAGATTTCTTATTTCAAGGCACATTTAAATCAGTATTTGTCTTCATTGAGTACCTCTGAGTCAACATAAAACCATCTGCAGCCACAATTAGGCAACAAAACAGTTAAAGGCCTCAGTTAAAGTCCTCCGTTAATCACAGTTAAAAGGAGTAATGAACCTCTCTGGAAAGCCTGGGTGTTTCTCTGCAGATTAAACATCAATTTGCATAGCACCTTTATTCATTTTCATCTGCAGCCCAGCCAGCCTGTCCTTTCAGACACAGTCAAGCGTAGCCTGCAGCAAACTTTGACAAATGAATTTTCCATGCAGCGTTTTTGAGAGGAGGGAGGGGGTTCGACAGGGCAGCTTTAGACATTAATGGATAGCTGGGGTAGTAAGTAGTGCAGAACTTCATATTAGGCACACAGAAGGAGAGCTAAATATTCAAACAATATTTAAATATGCCAGTGAGGTAAGAGAAGCCCGGGGACTACTGACACTGTATCTCTAGGTAAACTCCTCTGGGCTGAAGGTTTGAGCCTATGCCAAGACAAATGTCTGTGTGTCAATGTCACAGTGCACTCAAAAAGGAAGATGGTGTCAGAGCTGGAACCTCAGCAACAAACTAACCTACTGTTAAGGCATGTCTACTCCTCTCCCTGAGGGTTCATATTTAGAATTTAAACTGACAGCTTGTTGCCTAAAACTTTTACAAATGTTAAGCATTTTTTCTCATAGCTAAATTTTCTTTCTTTTTTTTGACAAGGTTTTCTACTTGATATTTGCTGAAAAGAGTAGAGTAATCTTTTATCAGGCAGTTGACAGCCCTAGATTCATTTTTCTTTATATACATCATGGCTGTGACATCATAATTAACCATGAGAAATAATTACATGCCAAGTAGCTGGTGACTTGAGGTACTATACTGCATGTTCGATGTATATTAACATACATAGAGTTTTAATGCAGAAATCTCCATTTGTCTTGGTCATTATATTCTTCTTAATATATCCAGGAAAAATATAATAAAGAAATGGGAGAAAAAAAAATATATATAGCAAATGAATGCTATTATTGCTACTTTTAGTGATTAACATGGTGCTTTATGCATTGCCTGCTATGTGTCATTTTATGGGGAGGGGGCACTACCAGCAGGGTGCTGTTCCCCACAGACCTAAATACAGCAAAAATAATTTAACCTGACTTCAAGGACAAAGAACATTCATTCTGAAATACCTGCAGGGGCTTCTTAAAGCCCCATCTCACTGTTTCCAAAATGGTAACATTGTCAAAGAAATTAGCATATAAATGTGATAGTGCATAGCAAAGGAAAAGAAGTAACCTTGTGCAAAAGAGCCGGCATCCTTCCAGCCGTGAAATTAGATAGAAGTAGAGCCCACAGCTATTCCACAATTCTTAACTTAGTTCATGGCAATTATAATAAAAAGAGCTTCAGGTAAGCACTGTAGTTGAACTGCCGATGTAGCTGTCCTTTGCTTTTGTGAGCTCATCTTATTAGTACAAGAAGAAATGTGTAGCTTTAGGAACAAAGCTTGTAAGTAGCCCAGTCCAGATCCAACTTTCAGTAGGTTTTACAGAAAATGCATCCTCCTTTATAAATGTATAGGACTTCTACGTTGCCAGATGATGGATGGGGAGCAGGAGGAAGGGCCTATCAGAAGAATGGAACGTGTTAATAAATACTTATTTTCACTATGTTTATCTATTTACTTATTTTGTTAATTGCTTAGTTAATTTTGTCTACTGGGGTAGAAGTTTCTTATATCTTCCAAAATGCAGTGTAAGCGATATACATAAAATGGTAAAAATGGTATTGATGAGGAAGATGATGATGATACTGGGTATCACATGACCTACACATACCCCATTATCATTTCACTAGCACAACAGCAGGAGTCCTGGAGCTCCTCTCTTTATCGTCTAGTAACAGCTTACAAAACAGAAGAAGGGGTGTCGTAGAGTGCTACAGAAAAGTCAAAGCTACTTAGTACAGTAGCGATTCAAGAACTGACTCACTTATTGTGGTAGTGGTAATGCTTCTGTCCTTGACGTGCACAACAAGGTTCTGTCTTGGATTCTCTTTTGTTTTCTCTGTTTATCAGTGATGTCACAAAGGATATTCCAAGGCATGAAGACATCACATTTTATGCTGATGACATCATTATTCTTGATACAGAGCATTTCAGACAAAAGATGCAAGACTCACTGCAGTCTTTTCTTTCTCCCCTCTGCTATTGATTTGAAAATCCCGCCTTTCATATTAACCCAGATAAAATACATAGTATGCTGTTTGTAATGGTTATAGGCTTCTCAGAGCATGATTTTCATTTATTAGGTCCTTCTAGAGTTGTAATCTCTCGTTCTAAACATCTATGTGTCTGGGGAGATCTTACAGTGTCATTCTACCTGAACATGGTGGCACTCATTCGGAAATTCCACTCCCAGGGTGGAATGGCATATTCTATGAACAGACCCTTCCTCTGAATGTACGACATAGCTGTCGTCATTTGAAAAATAGCAAAAGGTACAGAACTGTTATCAACTAGTACTGTTAGTTAATGTTAGTTAATGGCAGCGGCATGACCTAGGGAACAGCACTGCATGTCACTTTCTAGCAAACACCTTCATATCACCATAGTAACTTGTAATACTCCAATATCTGAGACAATGTCAAGGTTTTGCACGAATTAGAATCACCCCTCACTCTTTTTTTTCCAGTGTCCAGCTAAAAACTGACATGCATTTCAATTATTTTTTAACTCTGTGTTATACTCTTATCAAGTGTACTTGCCTAAGATCTGGTTTTGTTATACACACTGGTTTTTGATATTTCTGACCATTTGGATCCACTGTCCGGTACTTTACCACCCTGTTTCATCATCAGTATTATATTTTTAACTTGCCCTGGACAAGATATGACAGAACAGAGTCCTTGGGAATTGTCCACCTCTCTGGTCACCATAAACATAAATAAAACATTGGTAGAGACAGACAAATTGGAAGCATTCAGTCATTTAGCACCATTTGTCTTTAAAGGAAAGTGCATGTCTTCTGGAATACTTTTAGCAAACCAGCCATATTACAAGAGTATAGTTTATATCTTACTAACTTTAGTTCTGACCCATTGTTATTACTAAAGAAACTGTGATGACAGTATTTATTTCATTTATTTAGTTTACATTTGTTAACCAGATAAGAGAACTGGTCATTTTCAGCCATGGCCCAGGCCACATGGGCAGAGGCAGCAGTCAATGACTGCAATATACAACAGCATCATACAGATATACATACAGTTTTTAAAAATATAAAAGATAGATGAAAATGACTACATCATAAAATAAAATAAACAATAACAGCTGCTGTGTGAGAAAAATAAACCAGTTCTAACATAGCAGTAGTCAAATTGAAAGGGTTAAAAAGCCAGATAATATCATGTTCAAATATGGAAGTAATAAAGAAAAGCTATATGTGACTCAAGCAAGAACAACTTAGTATGTATTGTTTCCCTTTTTCCATCTTTATATTTAATGCAGTGATTTTTTTTTGCATCACAGTAACTCATGTCAATAGACTGCAGTGCCAGAACAGACAATTACTGCATAAATTCAAGAATTCAAAAAAGTCAGCATTCAGCTCTGCAGAGGCTTTTTATAATGCTATCTGGAATACTGACAGGCTACTAGACTGAGTTGAAGAATTCTGTAATAGCTTCATACATTCATAGGAGGTACTAGGCTAATGGCCCTAGGGCCTTTACAAGCCCAGCCATGTTATACCAAAGTTCTCTAACTGACCTTGGTTAGGTGGTCATTATTCACAGAGTGAATCTATGTTCAGCACCAACTGCCCATGTCCATGAGCGACATGGATGCCACCCCTGGAGTGAATTTACAGTTTCCCATCCAATTGTCTAGGTTGCGACTGAATAAGGTTATTGAGGAACTCTGCTTCACATATATTGGGAGTTTATTCCAGAGGGGCAGCAATCTCTGAGGGATATATATATCTCTCCAGCATGTTCTGATAATGTCACAGGCTAGGTTGAGATCCCTGGAGTGAGTGGGTTGTCCCATTTGATTTGCAGATGAGCAACAACTCTATTGGGGCAGGGTCAGAGACTGCTCTGTAGGTCAGGCACAAGTCTCCCCTCAGCAACCTGTAGGATACAGATTACAGTGACAGGGCTTTCAGTCTTTCCATATAGGTCATGTTTTGGAGGCCTTGAATCTTCTTGGTGAAAAATCTCTATGGTCTCTCCTGCTGCTGCAGGTGTGTGGTGAGGTGCATGCAAAAAGGAGTATTGCATTCTATTAGCAGTCTGATGAGGGTTAAGTACAGAGGAGTCATAACATCCTTAGTCTTGGATGCAATGCCCTTACTTATGAAATGTGCAATGTAGAAGGCTTTCCTTACCACTGTGGGCACATGGTGATTAAAGTTTAGATTGCTATCAACTTGTGTTCCCAAATCATGCACCACTGGGCTTGAGCTTAGGGTGGTGCTGTCAATATTGTAATTTGCATGGACTTCCTCTTTGCCAAAGGGGATAATAATGCATATTTTTGCATTTATTTTAGTCTGTGGCTTTAGCACCAATCATTTGTCTGTGTTAGTCCCTTTTGTAATATGTTAACATCATCTGGGGACTCAGTGATTGCATCCAGTTTGCAATCATCAGCGAACTTGGTAAGCCACAGGCATCTATTGTCTCCTAGACTTGTAATATACCACTGGTAACTGGTCTACTGTTAGAGATGGAATCTCCATCTTTGACATTATGCATTCTGTTAATGAGTCAGTTGGCTACCCATCTAGTGATGCATGGGTTAATCCCCAGCTGGGAGAGTTTCTCAGTGATACCTGAGTGGGGGATTGTGTCAAAAGCCTTGGCTACATCAAGATAGGCAGCATGTACTGTTCTGCCTTCATTCAGGGCTTTGGTGACATTCTCAAAGAAGTCCACCAGGTTTGATAAGCATGATCTACCCTTAACAAAGCCAAACTGGGTCAGGTCAAGAGTTTTAAGTTTGCCTACATCCATTCTTTTCATGGCTTTGCAGATAAGGCTAGCAAAACTTATGAGTCTATAGTTTCCAGAGTCAGTTGTTGGATCCCCCTTTATGCAAGGGGTTTACTGTTGCTTTTTTCCACTCTGCTGGAACAAAGCCAGTTTTCAGGCTGAGGTTAAAGACAGTGCCAAGTGGTTCTGTTAGGTCTTGTTTTAGATTGATTAATAAGCAGCCTGGGATGTTACCTGGTCCCATAGATGCCATGTTTTTGGCCTCGGAGAGCAAAGATATGACTTGCTTTTTGGAGATACTAGGTAGAGGACTGGTGTCAGGTATGCTTTGGGGTATGGCTGGTTGGGACATGGGGGTGAAGTTTGCACCAAATCTGTCAGTTAGCAGGTTGGCAATTCCCTCAGGTTCAGTATGAGAAGTACCGCCCACTATAAGTTTGGTACACAGTTGGGCATTCCCTTTTAGATTTTGGACATAGCTAAAATACCTTATAATTATCCTTAAGTAGGGATGCTAATTTAGCTTCATAACTAGCTTTAGGAGGAGTTTACAAGATATCTGATTTGCTTGTTTAAGCTGTGGGTTGTATTCTTCTTCTGCTGAGTAACTTACCTCTTGTTATTAGGCATCAGTTTCTTCCTTTTGTTATATAACCTGTTTATACTTGAGGTCCACCAGGGTGGCCTCAATTTTTTTGGGAGGACCTAGTTTTGATCTGGTCAGGTACAGCAGAGTCTATACAGTTGTTTAGGTGGTCAAAGAGGGTATTTGTGTACTCCTCTGCATAGGAGTCATTGTTGGCTGTTTGTTTTGGGAGTAAGTGGTTGTCAGTATATATTAGGCAATTACTACATTGCCTTAGGATATCTATGTTGATCAGGCTGGCCAGAGAAATAGTTGGAAACTGACAGTCCATTAGAGTAGGTATTCACTGTAACTACTATTGAGGAGTGGCTAGTTTGACCACATTTTGCTCTAGGATTAACAAAGGAACTTATTCTATTGAAGGCTAGGAAAGAAAACTATGGCAGTGCTTCTCAGTGCGTAACTGAGTTTCCTGTAATGCAGCAGAGAAGCTTGGGAGGATTCATTAACAGATATCTAGGAGAAAATTATCTTTCAAGGTGTTGGCATCTACACAGGGCACTGCTGAACCCTGTTGAGTGGTGTGCAACTATGAGTAAACACAAGGCTTAAATATAAGTGAAATTAAATACTTTTAAGCTAAACTACCAATGGGAAAGTACACAATGATCTTTTCTCCAGTAATCTCCAGATGAGGCTCAGACTACACACTTCTGCCACAAGAGTGCAGGCAGGGCACTCCTAATGTACAACGGCTGGAAGAGTGGTCAAGTGTAACAATGCAGTCTAGATTCAGCAGATCTGAATCTAGTCTATGCTAGCTACTTAAATCAATTGAACAGCTTTTTAAGTGCAGAAAAAACAGTAAAAATCAGCAAAACGAGGCAGCAAAATGATAAAATACAGTCAGCAAAGTGCAAAGGGAACTCACAAGGTACTTATTTTTTCGACTTTAGCAGTTGATTCTTTGGCTTTCAGCAGAATCTCTACAGACCTCTGGCAAAAGTTGCAAACTTTGAGCAGATCTGGTTAGATGACCTGCCGTGGTACTGCCCTCTGCACAAACTGGTAGCCCTTCAAGCAACTGCAAACAGTGGGAGACCATAGAAAATGCTCCCTGCAAAGGATTCCAAACTGGAGAGGTATGCTTATATACAGGACACTGGGAACTGCATTTGAGGCTTTTATACCAGCAGGATAAAAGACTTTTACACAGTTAATCCCTCAGGCTAATCAAATAAAAACACAATACACTTTAAACCAGAAATTTCCAGCTTGGATTGGTTGAATTGAGCTCTGCTCCCACCAAAGTGCAAAAGACCTCCCAATGATATACTAAATGGTTTTGAACTCAAGTGCAGTAACAAATGGAATCCTTGGAAATAAGTTCACTAACCCTGAGAAATGTTCAAGAAAATACAACAATCTGTGCAACATATAAGAACAGCACAGAAAAACTTTGCAAAACTTAGAAATATTTTGTCAGACCCAGAAGAATTTTGGCAAACTCAGAACAGCTTTTGCATTACCAGAGGAGTTTAGGGAATATTAGAATTATATTAAAACAACCTAACAGCAGTACAGTAACAAACAGATGGCATTTCTTTAACAAGTGCAGGCTGAAAAATAGTGATAAATTTAACAAAATCAATAAATGGAGCACATAAGTGTTAAAGAGTACTGAGACAGAGCAAGTGCAAAAAATATTTATATCAGCTTTGTAGGTCCAGATGGTTTTTGAAGCAATCCAAGTCTTTTAGTCACAGGTGCCAAGGCCAGACACAGGGAAGCTCTGAACAAATGAGTAATAGAGAGAGAGAAAAGGACCAGCAGTCCAGCGTGTGGTAATGTAGCAAGATGCAATCATGGAGCAGATCCATTAGGGAGTATCAGAGAAAGGAAGTACTACAAAGCAGTATCAGTGAGAGGCAATGATCTGAGACACAGTTAGCATTGTGCAGAGCTGTGACACATGATAAGTCTGGGCAGCACTATGAGATGTGATCAATGTGGGTCAGTGGTTGAGGATATAAACAGTGTAGGGCAGTGCTATGGTACATGACCAGTGTGGGTCAAGCCTGCAAGACATGAACAACATGGGGTAGTGGTGTCAAGCATGATTTATGCGGGGTGGTGCTGTGTCACATAACCAGAGTGGGGCAGCGTTATGTGACACAATTAGTGTGGGACAGTGCTGTGTGACACAATCACTGAATTCAGTACTGTGCAACATTATGAGTGTGTGGAAGTACTGAGGGACACAATGATGGGGCAGCACTGTGGGACTTGATCAATGTAGGGTAGCACTTTGTGACACAATCAGTCTGAAACAGTGTTGGATATATTATCAATGTGAGGCAGTGCTGTGGGACATGATTAGTGTAGAGTGATGTGGTGGGATATGGTCAATGTGTGAGACATGATTAGTGTGGAGCAATGTCATGGAATATGTTTAGTGTAGAACAGTGCTGTGGGACATGATCTGTGTGAGCAGTGCTGTGGGACATGATTAGTGTGGAGCAATGTGGTGGGATATGATCAGTATGGGGTAATGCAATGGGACATGATGCAATGTAGTAAGGCATGATCAGTGTGGGGTAGTGCTATGGGACATGATTTGTGTGGAGCAATGTGGTAGGATATGATCAGTGTGGAACAGTACTATAGAACATAATTAGTGTGGAGCGATGTGGTGGGATATGATAAGTGTGGGATAGTGCTGTGGGACATGATTAGTGTGGAGCAATGTGCTGGGACATGATCAGTGTGGGGTACTGCTGTGGGACATTAGTGTGGAGTAATGACGTGGGATATGATCAATGTGGGGCAGTGCTGTGGGACATGATTACTGTGGAGCAATGTGGTAGAATATGGTAAATGTGGAACAGTGCTGTGGGATATGTTTTGTGTGGAACAATGTAGTGGGATATGATCAGTATGGTTAGTGCTGTGGGACATGATTAGTGTGGTGGAATGTGGTGACACATGATCAGTGTGGGGTACTGCTGTGGGACATTAGTGTGGAGCAATGTGGTGAGATATGATCAATGTGAGGCAGTGCTATGGGACATGATTAGTGTAGAGCAATGTGGTGGATATGATCAGTGTGGAGTACTTCTGTGGGATATGATTAATGTGCTGTGTGATATGATTTGTGTGGGTGTTGCTGTGACACATGATCACTGTGGGGCAGTGCTGTGGTATAAGTCAGTGTAAGGCAATGGTGTGAGACATGATCAGCTTGGGGGCAATGCTTCAGGACATGATCAGTGTGGGGAAGTGCTGTGGTATGCAGTCTGTCAGTGCTGTGGGATACAGTCAGTATGCATTAGTTTTATGACTTATGATTAGTGTGGACAACACTGTGGAACACAATCATTATGGGACATTTCTATGGGATATGATCAGTGTGGAGAAGTGTTGTGAGACACAGTCAATGTGGTCAGTGTTGTGATACACGATCAGTGTGGGTCAGTGCTGTGAAGCATGCAATCAGTATGGGACAATGCTGTGGAACATGATCAGTGTGGGTTATTGCTCCTGGATACAATTGTGTGGTATTGCTGTGGGATGTGATCATTGAGGAGTGGTGTTCAAAGGCTCATAGGAGGTTACTAGGCTAATAGCTCCAAGACTCTTATAAGCCTAGTCAAGTTCAACCCATGACCCCAGGGATGTCTGGTTCAAGCAGACACTAAAATGAGCGCACCTATTATCCCTTTCCAAGAGGGACACAGGTGGAGCCCTGGGGTGAATTTCTGGTTACCCATCCGATTGTCCAAATTACACTTAAATAGGGCCTTCTAGGGGCTTTGTTTAACATGAATAGGAAGCTTGTTCCAAAGATGGGGCAACCTCTGTGAGACAAATCTGTCTCTCCAGCAAGTTCTGTAGATGGTTAAGGTTACAGGTTAAGGACCTTTGAGCAAGTGACCCATGTGCCATTTGACTTGTGAATGTGCTGCATTCCATTAAAGCTGGGACAGAGATTGCTCTATATGCAAGGCACAGGTTATCTCTGAGAAGTCTACAAGGCACAGAGTAAATTGCCAATGATTTCATTCTGTCTGCATAAGACAGATTTTGGAAGACCCTGAATTTTCTTTGCAAGGAATCTTTCTGATCTTTACATTTGCTGCAGGTGTTTGGAAAGAAACATACCAAAGGGAGCATTGTACTCTGTTATTGGCCGGATGAGAGACGAGTACAGGGGTCATAACCTCTTTTTTTCTGGAGGCAATGCCCCTATTTATGAGATGAGCAATATAAAAAGCCCTTCTTACCATTGTGGAGACATGGTGATTGAAGTTAAGGTTGCTGTCAATCTGTGAGCCCAGATCTGTTGCCACTGACTGTGTGCTTAGGGTATTGCTATTGATGTGGTAGTTTGCAGGAACATCACCATTGCCAGAGTGGATGATCATGCATTTTTTTGGATTAAGTTTAAGACCTTGACTTTGGCACCAGTCATTAGTCTGCATAAGACCTTTTTGGAGGATACTGACATCACTAGAGGTTTCAATGATCGGTCCGAGTTGGCAGTCATCAGCAAACTTTGTCAGCCATGGTCCTTTAATTTTTAGACTGTACTTCAGAAAAGTAGATCCCGAACAGTAAGGGGTCCTAGAACTGATCCTTGTGGAGCACCACTGGTTATGGGTCTGCTGGAGGAGGTGGAGTCCCCTATTTTAACTGTATGAGTTTCTTCAGTGAGACAGCTTGCAATCCACATGACAATATATGGGTGGATACCCAGCTGGGTGAGTTTATCAATGATGCCTGAGTGGGGGATTGTGTCAAAGACCTTGGCTAAATCTAGGTGGGCCGTATGCTCAGAGTTGTCCTCATCTAGGACTTTGGTGACTGTCTCCAAGAAGTCCACCAAGTTTAACAGGCATGATCTCCCCTTGACAAAGCCAAACTGGGTGGGGTCGAGTGTTTGGAGATTTCCTATATCTTTGTTAATAAGGTCCATGCTGATTCATTCCATGGCCTTGCAGATAAGGCTGGTCAGGCTAATGGGTCTATAGTTCCCAGGGTCTGTGAATGCATCCTCTTTGTGCAAAGGTATGACAGTAGCTGTTTTCCATTCTGCTGGGATGAAGCAAGTGCTTAGGCTGTGATTGAAAAGTGTGCCCAACGGTGGTACCAATTCCTGTTTTAACTAATGTAGAATACAGCCCAGGATGTTGTCTGGTACCACAGAGGCTGTATTTTTGGCCCTGGTATGTGCATTTAAGACCTGGAGATACTAGGCAGGGGACAGTTGTTAGGGATGCTTTCGGTATATGTGGCGGGGACAGGGGAGTGAAGTTTTCACTGATCCTGTCAGCCAGCAGGATTGCTATATCCACAGGTTCTGTATATGTAGTACCATTAACTATGAGTTCAGTGGAAATCTGATCCTTACCTTTGAGGTTAAGGATGTAACTAAAGAATGCTTTGTGGTTATCCTTAGTTAGAGAAGCTAATTTGGATTCATAGTTAGCTTTGAAGGACTTCACTAGGAGTCTTATTTGCTTGCTTAAATTGAGCAGGGAGTGTTTCCAGTTTTGAGACTGTTCTTTCCTGCTCTTAGACACAATTTCTTTCTCCTGTTGTATAGCCTATTAATGGCAGTTGTCCACCAGGCAGGTTTGTTTCTCCTTGAAGATCTTGCTTTGGTTCTATCAGGTATGGCAGAGTCAATACAATTGTACAGGTGCTCATATAAAGCATTGATGTATAACTCAGCATAGGTGTCTGTTCCATCAGTGGTGGGATGGGCTATTAAGCTATTCATGCTGTCATGTAAGAGGTTGTAATTGGTCTTGGAGAAGTTTTTTAGTCTATTTGTTGTTAAAGGGAGTCTTGTGTTATAGTTACTTCTAGCGAGACTGATTTGTGATCAGATATCGCCAGGGATGGCCACACACTTGGGGTGGTGCAGCAGTCCCCCATGTTGGTGAGCACCAGATACAGGATGCTTGAGTCCTTTGTGGGTGTGCCAATGAGCTGGTCCAGGGCACTGGAGTTAATAACGTCCAGAAACCTTTGGGCAAGTGAGTTAAAACATGTAGAATTTACCCAGTCAAAGGATGAGTAATTAAAGTCACCCAAAACCAGTGTGTTTGGTTGTATCTTGATTGACTCAATTAGATCAAAGTAGGCTGAGTGGATGTCCTGATTCATGGAGGGAGGGTCCTATAGCTGGCAAAGACCTGAAGAGTGGTCTTACCTGCAGTCAGTTGCACCTGAACGTGTGAAAGGAAATGTAACCTGATATAGCCTGGTGTGCTCTCCACAGCCTTAAACCAAGTCTCAGTGACTGCACAAATGTCAGCATCTTCCAAAGTGAAGACTGTTTCCAGTGAGGGCAATTTCTGGTTTAGACTGCTATCATTTAGCAACATAACCTTCAGGTTGTTTTTAGAGGGTATTTTCACATTGGGAATTTGGCTCTTGTGACATTGCCTAAAAAGACACTATGGGGGTTACAAGAGCCTTAGCCACTAACTGAAATCCCAGGGGTGACAGATGAAGACCATTTCTGGCAAACACTGAGGTGTGTATGCCATGCCATCCTAGGCTGACAGATACTGAATACCCTTTGAATGACACCAAAAAATAAGCCACTTGTTGAAGTCAATCATTTTTGTTTGTATTGAGGTATCATCCTAGGCAAAGGTAAAATGATGCTTAAGGCTAGGGCCATACCTGCCTGAGACACATAATCAGAGAGCTCAATCATGTCTTTCTTCTTATAGTCCAGTGAGGTTCATCTCAAGTCGTTCACACCAACATGGACTATGACAGAGTCATAACAGTGCCTGTTGTTGATAGACTTGAGTGTGTCTGTGATGTGGTGGATCCTGACACCTGACAGACAGCTGACTGTGACTTTTTACTTATCCAACCTGGAGAGAGGGACATCTGTGTGTCTCACACATGAGTCGACTATGATTAAGATGTTTGTTTTTGTGTTATGCCAGAAAGGCTTGCCTGGTGGGACTCCAGTGTGTGATATTTTATGTGTACTATGCTCTGCAGAGAATGTATTATGTGAATCGTGCTGGAAGACACAGTCAGTGTTGACAGTGTTGTGATCTATAATTGATGAGGGGCAGTGTTGAGGGACATGATCAGTTTGAGACAGTATTCTGAAGCAATCAGTATGGGGCACTGTTGTAAGACATAGTGAATGTCAGGCAGTGCTGTGTGACTTGATCAGTGTGGGGCAGTGCTGTGGGACATGATCAGTGTGGGGCACTGCTGTAAGACATAGTGAATGTCAGGCAGTGCTGTGTGACTTGATCAGTGTGGGACAGTGCTGTGGGACTTGATAAGTGTGGGGCAGTGCTGTGGGATATGATCAGTGTGGGGCAGTGCTGTGTGACTTAATTAATGTGGGGCAGTGCTGTGGAACATGATCAGTATGGGGTAGTGCTGTGGGACATGATCAGTGTGGGGCAGTGCTGTGGGACATGATCAATGTGGGGCAGTGCTATAGGACATGATCAGTGTGGGGCAGTGCTGTGGGACATGATCAGTGTGGGGCAGTGCTGTGTGACTTGATCAGTGTGGGGCAGTGCTGTAGGGCATGATCAGTGTGGGGCAGTGCTGTGTGACTTGATCAGTATGGGGCAGTGCTATGGGACATGATCAGTGTGGGGCAGTGCTGTGTGACCTGATCAGTGTGGGGCAGTGCTGTGGGACATGATCAGTGTGGGGCAGTGCTGTGGGACATGATCAGTATGAGGCAGTGCTGTTTCACTTGATCAGTGTGGAGTAGTGCTGTGTGACTTGATCAGTGTGGGGTAGTGCTGTGGGACATGATCGGTGTGGGGCAGTGCTGTGGGACATGATCAGTGTGGGGCACTGTTGTAAGATATAGTCAGTGTCAGGCAGTGCTGTGTAACTTGATCAGTGTGGCGCAGTGCTGTGGGATATGATCAGTGTGGGGCAGTGCTGTGTGACTTAATGTGGGGCAGTGCTGTGGAACATGATCAGTATGGGGTAGTGCTGTGGGACATGATCAGTGTGGGGCAGTGCTGTGGGACATGATCAATGTGGGGCAGTGCTATAGGACATGATCAATGTGGGGCAGTGCTGTGGGACATGATCAGTGTGGGGCAGTGCTGTGTGACTTGATCAGTGTGGGGCAGTGCTGTAGGGTATGATCAGTGTGGGGCAGTGCTGTGTGACTTGATCAGTATGGGGCAGTGCTATGGGACATGATCAGTGTGGGGCAGTGCTGTGTGACCTGATCAGTGTGGGGCAGTGCTGTGGGACATGATCAGTGTAGGGCAGTGCTGTGGGACATGATCAGTGTGGGGCACTGTTGTAAGATATAGTCAGTGTCAGGCAGTGCTGTGTAACTTGATCAGTGTGGCGCAGTGCTGTGGGACATGATCAGTGTGGGGCACTGTTGTAAGATATAGTCAATGTCAGGCAGTGCTGGGTGACTTGATCAGTGTGGGGCAGTGCTGTGGGACCTGATCATTGCGGGGCAGTGCTGTATGACTTGATCAGTGTGGGGAAGTGCTGTGGGACATGATCAGTGTGGGGCAGTGCTGTGGGACATGATTAGTATGGGGCAGTGCTGTGGGACATGATCAATGTGGGGCAGTGCTATAGGACATGATCAGTGTGGGGCAGTGCTGTGGGACATGATCAATGTGGGTGTAACTTGATCAGTGTGGGGCAGTGCTGTGGGACATGATCAGTGTGGGGCAGTGCTGTGTGACTTCATCAGTGTGGGGCAGTGCTGTGGGACATGATCAGTGTGGAGCAGTACTGTGTGACTTAATTAGTATGGGGTAGTGCTGTGGGACATGATCAGTGTGTGGTAGTGTTGTGTGACTTGATCAGTGTAGGGCAGTGCTTTGGGACATGATCAGTGTAGGGCAGTGCTGTGTGACTTGATCAGTGTGGGGCAGTGCTGTGGGACATGATCAGTGTGGGGCAGTGCTGTGTGACTTGATCAGTGTAGGGCAGTGCTGTGGAACAAGACGGGACAGTGCCATAAGACATGATTAGTATCAGGCAGTGTTCTAGAACTTGACCAGTGTGGGGGAAGTCCTGTGGGATGCAATCAGTGTGGAAAATGCTGTGGGCATGTTCAGCGTGGAGCAGCCCTGTGGGACATGATCAGTGTGTAATAGCTTTAGCGAACATGATCAGTGGAAGACAGAGCTGTTAGAGTGGTGTTGTGAGATATGATTAGTGTGAAATAGCCTTGTGTGACATGATCAGTGTGGTGTGGGGCTTTGGGACAAGACTGAGGCAGCCTTGTGTGACATGATCTGGCTGGAGTGGGGCTATAGAACAGAGTCAGGAAATGAATATTTGTTTAGATGTAGACCTGACAGGTGTTCTATATTTCATTAGCTGGAAATTATGGGTCTATGTTTAGCGACTAAATGGTATGTTCACCGAATGGCCATTCATCTCACACATAACAACAAACATGCCATTCAGTGAAAGGCCATATGACTATTTATAATGGCATATTAAAGCCTATTAAAGTTCAGTCTATTAATGTAATTGCTTCCTGAGCTTTTTTACTTCTGCTCCAGTAGTCCTGTATATACAATTTATATTTTTACTCCTCCTGTTCTTATACTAATTTGCCCCATTGAGAGCTTCAGTACCATTTTCCTTATAGTCTCCTTTTGTTGAGAATTATTTTAGTTAGTGTTTTAATATTGCTTATAGCCTCTTGTCCCTGTTTCAATGTCTTTTTGATAGCTATTTCACGTCACATTTAACTTAATTATTCTACTTATATTTTACATATAATTTACAGTCTATTATATGATTATTCAACTTCATGTTGTACTTATAAATATTTAACTCCATCTTCTACCTAATGAACCAAATGCAAACATATCTGCTTAATATCAGTTTGACATTTCCTCTACTGAAATCTCTTCTCAAATGCTCATTTTTTATATACATCTGCAAACTTTATACACTAACTCCTACCTCCTTCTTTCTTCCCACCTAGCTATTTCCTCCTTGTTACAAAGCTCCCCTTATTTGTGCTTCTATACTTTTCATATTTCAGTTCTACAGTAAGTGCTTGAGTTCCAAGTCCACACAGACTGTTTAGAAGCCAAGGACTTGTAGCTCATATAAACTGCAACTTATGATTAACTCAAATATGAGTACAGACAAGTAGCTGGCGCACCTTACCTGAGCACCTTATTTGAGGTGTGGCAGCCATAGGAAGGGAGTGGTAGGGGGACTGTATGGGGATTTTAGGGTTAAAGAGCAGGAGGGTGATTTTACAGTTATGGAGCAAGAAGGAAGTTTTAGGGTTAAGGAGCAGGAGGGGGGGTTATAGGTTTAGGGAGCAGGAATGAAATTTATGGTTAGGGAGCAATTTAGGAATTTAAGTTTAGGGAGGGGGGGTGGAGTTTTAGGTTTAGTGAGCAATCAGGGATTTTGGGTTTAGGGACAGGGAGTGGAGTTTTAGGGTTAGGCAGTGAGGAGTCAAGTTCAGAACTGGGTGAGAATTTTAGGGTTAAAGTTAAGGCTCTGGTAGGGCTATACAGTTCAATAGGGTCAAGTATTGGAAGGGCTAAATAATTATGTAAGATTGAGCTACAGAACTTGCATTTTTAAGTAAGTGTGTGGTGAGCTAACAGCATGTAAGCACGTGTAGCAGACCCCCATATTTATCCTGCTTTTCATAGGTTCATAGGTAGGTACTAGGCTATCTGCCCGAAGGCATTTATAAGCCTAGCCAGAGTGTGTTGGCTTTCGCCGCCCCATTGATTAAATAACTGAGCCTCTGTCAAGCAGAGCCAATGAAGTGATCCCAGGGGTGTATTTTCTGTTACCCATCCACTCATCAAGACTTCTCTTGAAGAGTGTTAGTGAGGGGCTCTGCCTAATGTAGTTAGGAATTTTGTTCCAAAGCATGGGGAGTCTCTGGGACAGGAATCTATCCCTCCAGCATGTTATATTTATTGTTGTGACAAGGTTTAGCTCACTAGAGCGCATGGCTCGCAGTGACTTGGATTTCTTTAGGTGGAGCATGTCCATCAATTCTGAGTTGGACATGGCTTTGTAAGTAAGGCAGAGATCACCTCTGAGTAAGCGATGTGCCACTGAGTACAGCCAGAGTTTTTTCAGTCGGGGTGCATAGGACATATGTTTGAGGCCAGTAATCCTCTTGGTGAGGTGCTTTTGTGGTCTTTCCAGCTGTTGGAAGTGTCTTGTGAGGTACATCCCAAATGGGGCATTGTACTCTATGATGGGTCTGATGAGTGAAGAGTAGAGGGGCACTATAACCTCTTTATTTCTGGATGTGAACCCCTTAGTAATTAGTTGGGCCACATAGAAGGATTTCCTAAGTACTTTGGCAATATGATTGTTAAAGGAGAGATTACTATCTACCTGGGTCCCCAGATCTCTTATTACCTCTTCTGTATTAAGGGGGCTGCCACCTATGTGGTAATTCGTGGGTGTTTTGTTTTTCCCAAACGAGATGACTATGCATTTTTTTGGCATTTAGCTTGAGGCCATGACTTTGACATCAGGTGTCTGTCTCAGTAAGGCCTTTTTGAAGGATGTCCATGTCAGCCGGAGAGTCAATTATGACTCCCAGTTTGCAGTCATTGGCGAACTTGGTTAGCCATAGTCCTCCTGTGTTTGCCTGTACTTCTGAGAAATATATGCCGAGCAGTAGGGGTTTCAGAACCAAGCCTTGCGGTACACCACTTGTGACTGGTTTAGAGTCGGACCTGGAGCCCGCTATTCTTACCGTATGAGTTCTGTCTGTAAGCCAGTTGGCAACCCATCTTGTGAAGTAGGGGGTTTATGTTCAGGCTGGTGAGTTTTTCTATAATACCCGAGTGAGGAATGGTGTTGAATGCCTTGGCGAGATCAAGGTAGGCTGTGTGAACCACCTTTCCCTCATCTATGGCCTTGGTGACTGTCTTGAAGAAGTCAAACAGGTTTAGTAGGCATGATCTGCCCGTAACAAAGCTGAACTGGGTCGGGTCAAGTGTATGGAGGATCACAATGTTAATGAGTTCCATGATGATGCACTCCATAGCCTTGCAGACCAGGCTAGTCAGGCTTATGGGGCGATAGTTACCAGGGTCAGTTGTGGCCCCTCCTTTGTGGAGCAGCATAACCGTTGCTGTGCGCCATTCTATGGGCATGTAGCCTGTGGAGAGACTGAGGTTGAACAGCATGTTTAGGTGGGGGGTTAGTTCATTCTGTAGTTCATGTAAGACGCAGCCTGGGACACCTTCTGGCCCCACTGATGCTGTATTTTTGGCTTTTGGAAGGGCTGTTTTCACCTGTGCTTCTGTGATTTCCAGGACACTACACTTTTCCAGTATTGTTGTGGGCCCTTTTGAAGTTGAGAGGGAGGTGAAGTTTGCATTGAATCTATCTGTCAGGATGTTGGCAATATCAGTAGGTTCAGTATATTCTGTGCTATTTTGCACTAGCTCAGAGCATATCTGCTAGTTGCCACTTAGATTCTTGACATAGCTAAAGAAGGCTTTGTGGTTATCTTTCGAATCATTGGCTGTTTTGCTTTCAAAGTTAGTCTTGGATGATTTTATGAGCGACCTTAGTTTCTTACTGATACTGATCAGGGATGTCTTTCCTTCTTGGGATTTACTTTTTTCTGAACTAGATTCCTCCTTCTGTTGTATAACCTGTTTATGGCAGGGGTCCACCAGACTGGTTTCCTTCTCTTAGGGGAGTGAGTCTTGGTTTTGTTAGGGATGGCATGATCCACGCATCCTTGTAGGTGCTCATACAGTGCAATTGTAAAGGATTCTGCATCTTGGGCAGTGTTATCCTTTAGCGTGGGGTCTGTGAAACTTACCACCTCTGCCTTAAGTAAGGTGAAGTTTGCTTTAGAAAAGTTTTTCACTGTGGTTTCCTTGGTTGGGGGTGGTGGTGAGGTGTGGACATCCAGAGTGATTAGTTTATGGTCTGATCTAACCAGTGATGGGTTGACCTCCGGTACAGAACACCTGAAACCCATGTTGATGATGACCAGGTCCAATATGTTGTGGCCTCTGGTAGGGGAGTTTACCAGCTTATTCAGGGCATTTGAGCTGATAAATTCTAGGAAGTGCTGAGCCTGGGAGTTTGTACTCAATTAGTTTTCCCAGTTAATGATAGGGTAATTGAAATTGCCTAATATAAGGGTGTTTGGTAGGACCTTCATGTTTTCCAGTGTCTCCAGAAAGGCGGAGTGGTGGTCCTGGTTCATGGAGGGTGATCTGCAGCAAGCCACAATTTACATTGCAGATTTGCCCGATGTTAGTTGCACATGGATGATCTCAGAGGTATCATGCTGCACCACTAACCTGGAGGTGTGAGTATCCTTGATGAATATGGATACACACCCTCCTTCTGTGTTTCGGTCCATGTTCTGTGGCCGAAATGTGTGGTATGAGTTGTAGCCCAGTAGTGCTGGAGTGCTCTCTGGAGCCTTGAACCTGGTTTCAGTTACTGCACAGATGTCGATGTTCTCCATACTTAGGAGTGCTTTGAGCGCATGCATTTTGAAATTTAAACTCGTGGCATTGAGTAGCATAACCCTCATTTTTTTACTTGTGCTGTTTACGGTGGTGGGTTTGAATTTTGAGCCTTGCCTAAAAAAGGCACTATGTGGGCAGCAAGAGCCTTGGCAAATATTTGAAAGCCAAGGGGTGACAGGTGCAAGCTGTCTCTTGCGAAGCAACACAGCTTGTCGAGCATGTCATCCCGGCTGACAGACACTAGATCCCCTTTGAATGACACCAGAAGTTTAGTCAATTGTCGAAATTGATTATTTTTTTCTTTATACTGAGGTATCATTCTTGGTGAGGGCAGGATGCTACTCAAGGTCAGGGTCATACCTGCCTGGGCTACATGAACAGAGAGCTCTTCCATGTCTCTTTTCATGTAGTCCAGGGAGGTACGTCTCAGGTCATTCACACCAACAAGAACAATGACAGAGTTATATTTGTACTTGTTAATTTTTATTATTCCCCATTGGTTGCTCTTACTCGACATAAATACCTCTTATTCAATTAGGTTAACAGACTCTGAATGTATATAACCCACTTTCTAATTTCTGTATTACTACTCTCTGGTGACATAAAACCTCCTTACAGTACTCTCTAAAATAACTGATTTTCATACAACCCGTCACTGCTTCTTTTATCCTCTTACCAGAATAAAAGTTGGTCTCCTTAACTTTGGTGAAATCAGCTATGAAACAGACAGCATTCACAAATGGATCCTGTATAAATAATGTAGACAGTTCAATTATCTGTGAAAGCTGGTTAAAATCTGATTTACAGCTCTCAAGCTTGCACCTTCTTAAATATACTGCTATATGTAAGTGTGACACTGCCAGCCCAGCTATCTGGAATTTTATGGATAGTCGTGTGTCATTTGTGAATATTAATATGATTCATATGCTTGTCTTACAAATGTAAGAGAACTATATGTTATGTGTATATTAAACTACTGGTGCAGAAGTGTGTGTTGAACTGTATGTTATGCACTGAGCTTCAATAATGTAACCACAGTGTACCCAACTGGAAAAGACCAGAAATGTATATAAACTATATAACTGCAAATTTATGTTTTAATAGTAGAAGTTGGAATATGCAGAATTAACTCGCAAAACTTGAAGAAAATAAGTGGAAATTGTTTTATGATTGTGTTATCTCAGTTTCAGTGGAGCAAGCAGACACAATGTCTAGAACTCGAGGTTTCCTATTGTCTATTACTAGGTTTCAAAGGTAAAAGTATTTTTATTGCTCTGTGACTTCTTAGCAGCTGCACACTTCTTACAGATATGTATTTTGACACAGAGGTGTTAAATTCTAAGTATCTGTTTAGCCTGGGAACTGAAGTCAAGTGACAAACAGTGATGCCATCCAAGCTAACCCAGCAGTAATGATTATTATTAATTTAAGAACTCTCTCAGAGAAAGTCTGTGCAGTTTGTATTTTGTCTTGGACCTAGAAACATCCATCATCTGCATTTGCCTTGCTCTTTAAGTAAGTCTAGGGTATAGTAATTTCTTTTAGATATAGATAGGAATATAGTAAAGACTAGTTTAGATGTTTTTTTTTTATTTATTTGAGATCGTCCTGCAATGTTGTGTTAAAATATTTCCTGTTATTCTAAACTCTGTAATTACTGTGTTGTTTGAGTATTGTCTTGTTCTTTTATTATTTATTATTAAATATATTTAAACCTGTTAATTGTGGCTGGTTTGTTTAAAGATATTTAAGCTCTTAGAGTACTTACATATGTATTTGGAGACACTGTATAAGCCACCCCAGTAGCCTTGCTCTTGGTCACACTTAGCATTTGGATAATAGTAACATTACACAGTAGAATTGGGCACCGTTTGTAAGGACTTTAGAGTAGCTGATAAGTAGTGGTTGATGGCAGTGATAACTACCTTATAGTCTGGGCAGAAGGGGGTATAGCTAATAAACCTGTGCCAGCCTTCCCAGGAGTGTCTGTGTGTTTGTATTTTAATCAAATCTCAAAGTGTGTGTGTGTGTGTGTGTGTGTGTGTGTGTGTGTGTGTGTGTGTGTGTGTGTGTGTGTGTGTCAGCTACTTGGGCAGGGACATGCACTGGTTGGACAGAGAGGGTGCTGGAGGTTTTGGCTGGACTACTCGGCTAAGATCTTAACCCTATAGCTGTGCTAGTGGGGAGTCTTACTGGGAATCTGGAGAAAGAGGCAGAAACCAGCCCAGACTAACTGTTATCTCTGTGTGCTCTTAAGGGAGATTGTACTTTACTGTGTATGTACTAGTCATCCTCCCAATGTGTACATCCCTCACTGTTGCCAGTGCTGAGGATTGAGGCTCCCTGATTACTGTGCCAGTGCAGGGGCATCACATATTAATTGTTTGGCAGTGTTGGGATATCCACATTACATATTAATAGGTTGACAGTGGTGAGTTAGCCACATCACATATTAATTGGCTTGTAGTGGTGTGGATATTGAATTCCTGTAGCCTGTGTACAGTGGTCACTGAAGGTGTTTGTACTATCAATCAGCCACACAGTGAACATTCAGAGTTCACATCACAATTGTTTTATTTTTTTTTGTTAGTTTAGTTAGTCAGGGAGAGCAAGCAATCATGTCAGCAGAGGAGTATGGCAAGCTAAGGAGCCAGTTGGCTGAGATTTTCCAGGCTAAAGAACTGGTGCATACCAGCCTGACTAAAGGACTGGTGCATACCAGCCTGACTAAAGGACTGGTGCATACCAACCTGACTAAAGGACTGGTGCATACCAGCCTGACTAAAGGACTGGTGCATACCAGCCTGACTAAAGGACTGGTGCATACCAGCCTGACTAAAGGACTGGTGCATACCAGCCTGACTAAAGGACTGGTGCATACCAGCCTGACTAAAGGACTGGTGCATACCAACCTGACTAAAGGACTGGTGCATACCAGCCTGACTAAAGGACTGGTGCATACCAACCTGACTAAAGGACTGGTGCATACCAGCCTGACTAAAGGACTGGTGCATACCAGCCTGACTAAAGGACTGGTGCATACCAGCCTGACTAAAGGACTGGTGCATACCAGCCTGACTAAAGGACTGGTGCATACCAGCCTGACTAAAGGACTGGTGTATACCAATCTGACTAAAGGACTGGTGCATACCAGCCTGACTAAAGGACTGGTGCATACCAGCCTGACTAAAGCAGACATGATTACAGCTTTAGTCACAGCTGCATCACAGAATCGCAACCAGGAGGACAATCAGAGGTATGTACAACTCTCAGAAAATGGACAGCTCAACTTTCCACAGTGGACTTAAAAATCCATCTGCCGTTAAAGAGACTTGAGTTGGAGACCAAGTGTTTGGAAATAGAACCAGCAGAGAGACTGAGACATCTGGAGCCAGAGGAAAATGAGAAACTGTGACATCTGCAGGCTGAGGAGAATGAGAGGCAGAGGCAACATGAAAAGGAGACGCTGACTCTTTGCCAGAGTCATGGAGGTAAGGGGGTAGGGAGTAACCGATCCCAGAAGCAACAAAGGTCAGTAAATTTCTTCCACAATTTACAGAGGGCGATAATTTTGATAGTTTCATTCATATGTTTGAGAGGGTATGTAAACAATATAATGTTGACCAAGGGCTCTGGGTACAATTCCTGACCCTGTTACTCCATGGTAAAGCTGTATCTGTAATTTCTAAACTGTCTGATACTGATTGTTTAAATTATAATATTATAAAGAACTGTTTGCGAGAATATTTTAAGTCAACACCTGAGGCTTATAGTAAAGGTTTTTATGAGCATAGACGCAAGGCAGATGAAAATATGTGCATGAATATTTTGCTGAACTAAGCGCTTATTTTCATAGGTGGGTGAATGGATGTCAGGTCACCACTTTTGAAGGGCTGGCAGACTTTTTGGTGAGGGAACAAGCCCTTAGAACTTTGCTTGAGGACATGAGAATCTGTTTATCTGATAGACAATGCACTACTGCAGATGAGTTGGGGAAGAAGGGAGACCTATACGTAGCAAGCAGGGCATCACTGCACAGGAATGGGACACCCAGTGCTGCTCATGGGAATAAGGGAACCCATGGTGGGCAGCCCAGACTGCCCCAACAGAGTCTGCCAGTAGGGGAAGCCATTAGTCCAGGTACACATCCAGGACTAAGGGCTAAATGTTTTAAATGCAACCAACAGAGTCTGCCAGTAGGGGAAGCCATTAGTCCAGGTACACATCCAGGACTAAGGGCTAAATGTTTTAAATGCAACCAACAGAGTCTGCCAGTAGGGGAAGCCATTAGTCCAGGTACACATCCAGGACTAAGGTCTAAATGCTTTAAATGCAACCAGTGGGGACATGTAGCATATAGATGTCCATGGAGGCAAGGTGGGGAACAAAAGGTGGGAGAGCCAGTAAGTGGGAATGACAAAATGACAATAGGTTGTCTTGAGACAACAAGGATACCAAACTACCACCCTGCAGATGTCCTGATAAGGAATGAGTTTGATAATGCAGTACCATGTGTGTATGCAGTTACATGCAGACAGATTTGGAGACAAGCATGTGGGGCTGGTAGTCTGGGGGATACCCAGGCAGACTGCACACTTGCAGCCAATACTGATGAGGTGGTTACTTCAGAGAGGGAGCTACCCTGTAGCAGTGAGACTGAAGGTGAGCCACAGCTGCTTGTGGGTACTGATGTTCCCTTGGACAGAGTGACTGCAAGGGCAGAGGTGAGTAGTAGTACCCAGGCTGACAGTGAGGCACTGCTGTAATAGGATACTAGACTTCCTGTGAAAGGGGAGCTGGGATGGGTTACAAAGAGAGATTTGAGACAGGCTCAGGTCCCAGACCCTACATTACAAGGCCTGAAGGCAGTAGCTAGTGAGGCACCTGATTCTCAAGGGAAGGGGAAATCTGTATACTGGAACAGGGGGTTACTGTATAGAGAGTGGACCCCTGAGGGAGGGCTAGAGGGTGAGAGAATACAGCAGTTGGTAGTGCCTAAAGCCTACAGTCTGGCACTTCTAGCCATAGCCCAGGATATTCACTTAGCAGGTCATATGGGCATAAAATGTACAAAGAGACATATTATGCAGAACATTTATTGGCCTGGGATTTCCAGAGTTGTAACAGGGTACTGTAGAAACTGTGACTGGTACCAAAAGGTAGGCAAGGCAGGAGACAAGGTGAAAGCTCCTTTGATGCCTTTGCCTGTGATTGAGCAGCCATTTTAGAGGGTAGCTATGGATATTGTGGTGCCTCTGAGTACCCCAAGTTCCACAGGGAAAAAGTATATCCTAGTGGTAGTAGATTATGCTACCAAATACCCTGAGGCAGTGGTTCTGTCCTCCATTGAGGCAGAAAAGATGGCAAATGCTTTGTTAGAAATTTTCAGCAGGGTAGGTTTCCCAAAAGAAATACTGACTGACATAGGTGCCAATTTTATGTCAGACCTGCTGGCTTGTTTGTGGAAGTACTGTGGTGTGAAGCACCTAAAAACCACACCCTACCATCCCCAGACTAATGGACTTGTTGAGAGATTAAAGTCTACACTCAAGATGATGCTACAGGCATTTGCAGATCAATTTAAGAAGGACTAGGACAAATATTTGCACCATCTGTTGTTTGCTTACAGTGGGATTCCCCAGGAATCCACAGGTTTTTCACCCTTTGAGTTGCTGTATGAGCATAGGGTGAGGAGACCTCTAGATTTGATTTGAGATGAGTTGGAGGGTGAGTGTGACTCCCACAAAGAGTCTGTTGTGTCATATGTCCTAAACATCAGGAAAAGGCTCAGGGAACTCATGACTTGGCCCAGGAGAACCTGGCAAAAGCCCCACAGCAGAAAAAGGTCTGGTATGACAGTAATGCTCGAGCTAGAAAGTATGCTGTAGGGCAGCAGGTAATGGTTCTCAGCTGCTGGCAGCTTGGGAGGGACCCAACAAGGCGGTAAGTAAGGTCAGTGATTTTAACTACATGGTAGAACTGCTAGGCAGGAGGAAGGGCACAATTTTACCATGTTAACATGATGAAACCTTACCATAACAGGCAGGCCCTTGTGCTAAGTATTTTCAGTACAAGGCAAAAGGAATCTGAGGGGGGTCTATGGCTACAGGAAGCCAGCCAGGAAAATCCCAAATTACTATGGTGGAGCCTAGGGTTGCAGCATATGATGGGACAGTGCAGCATGGTACTGGGGTCCACAATGCCAAGGCAGCTGGAATCTCAAGACAGGGAATGGGGTAAAGTGTTCCCAGATAGGGTCAACCCTCTCAGGAAATGTTTCTCAAAGGGCACTTGAAAAACTAGCTTGGGTTTTCAGGGAGGGAAGAAATGTGACACTGCCAGCCCAGCTATTTGGAATTTTGTGGATAATTGTGTGTCATTTGTGAATATTAATATGATTCATATGCTTGTCTTACAAATGTTAGATAACTATATGTTATGTGTATATTAAACTACTGGTGCAGAAGTGTGTGTTGAACTGTATGTTAAGTACTGAGCTTCAAGAATGTGTCCATAGTGTACCGTACTGGAAAAAGAACAGAAATGTATATAAACTATATACCTGTGCAAATGTATGTTTTAACAGTAGAAGATGGAACATACAGAGTTAACTTGCAAAACTTCAAAAAAATAAGTGGACATTTTTTTACAATTGTGTTATCTCAATTTCAGTGCATCAAGCAGACACAATGTCTAGAGCTAGAGGTTTTCCTATTGTCTTGAAATAGAAATAATTACTAGGTTTCAAATGAAAAAGTGTTTATTGCTCTATGAATTCCTAGCAGCTGCACACTTCTGATATATATATATATATATATATATATATATATATATATATATATATATATATCTTTCTGAAACAGAGGTGTCGAAATCTAAGTATCTGTTTACCCTGGGAACTGAAGTCAGATGACAAAGAGTGATGTAATTTGAGTAATCCCAGCAGTAATGTTTATTATTCGTTTAAGAACTCTCTCAGAGAAAGTCTGTGCATTTTGTATTTTATCTTGGACCTAGAAATATTCATCATCTGCATTTGCATTGCTGTGTAAGTATGTCTAGGGTATAGTAATTTATTTTAGATATAGATAGGAATATAGTAAAAATTAGTTTAGATGTTTTCTGTATTTATTTGAGACTGTCCTGCAATGTTGTTTTAAAATATTTCCTGTGATTCTGAACTCTGTAATTACTGTGTTGTTTGAGTATTGTCTTGTTCTTTTATTATTTATTATTAAATATATTTAAACATTTTAATTGTGTCTGGTTTGTTTAGAGATATTTAAGCTCATAGAGTACTTGCATATGTATTTGGTGACACTGTATAGTCCACTCCATTAGCCTTGCTCTTGGTCACACTTACCATTTGGATAATAGTAACTTCACACAGTAAGATTGGGCACCCTTTGTAAGGGCCTTAGAGTAGCTGATAAGTAGTGGTTGGTGGCAGTGATAACTACCTTATAATCTAGGCAGAAGGGGGCATAGCTAGTAAACCTGTGCCAGCCTTCCCAGGAGTGTCTGTACATTTGTATATAAATCAAATCTCAAAGTGTGTGTGTGTGTGTGTGTGTGTGTGTGTGTGTGTGTGTGTGTGTGTGTGTGTGTGTGTGTGTGTGTGTGTGTGTGTGTCTGTCAGCGACTTTGGCAGGGACACAAAGCACAGGTTGGACAAAGAGGGTGCTGAAGGTTTTGGCTTGACAAATCGGCTGAGATCTTAACCCTATAGCTGTGCCAGTGGGGAGTCTTACTGAAGATCTGGAGAAAGAGGCAGAAACCAGCCCCAGACTGATTGTGATCTCTGTGTGATCTTAAGGGAAATTGTACTTTACTGTGTGTGTACTTGTCATCCTCCCATTGTATACATCCCTCACTGTTGCCAGTGATGAGGATTGAGGCTCCTTGATTACTGGGCCAGTGCTGGGGGCATCACAGTAAAAATAAGCCAAATAATGTTATTGGAGGAGGCTGGTTCCTATTATTGAACTCACACACCAGAAATTCTATATTAAAGATTCATCTTCTGACACAGACATGTTTCCACTAATTTGATTCTTATATTTATCAATATTCACTCTACTATCAACATATTTGCAGTCTTCTAAATATTATCTAGCCCCAATTCTCACCATCTTGTGTTAATGGCCTGTTTTATTCAGTCTCATGACATATTTCCATTCAACCAACCGCTTCATTCTAGAGAATGTAAATGTCAGATTTTCTGTTCTTGCTAGACAAGTCCAATACGGAACCTTATCAAATTCTGGTGAGTTACTTCCAGTAAATGAACACAGACAGCTAAACCCGCACTCATCTAAGCAAGTTTAGCAGATACAGTTATCACAAATAAACCAAAACAAAAATGCGGATTCTAACACTTCACTCATCAAGCATTATTGTCTATTTCCCCCTATTACTCTTCTCTGGTCTGAAACAAAGCCTAACTTCTACCTCTTGTTATCTTTATTAGAAACAAATCCACTAATCACATCCTTCTTCAAAATGATCTTTCATCTTTAGGCTTTTCCCTGTACTACTCCTCAGGTCTTGATAATGTAAGGTGCATTCTAATTAATGTCTTGCATACCTACAAACCAAATAATTAATTCTTGTTTTTCAATACAATAAGGAAATCATGTGCCCTGAATGTCCAACGACAACCTTCACCTGACTTGACACAACCTGACCTACATGGAAAAGTGAACTAATGTATTCTACTAAATCCATTTATATTTCTCTTAGAAATAATTGTAAAAAGCAATTAACAAACAAACGAACAGCTTCTATTTTAGCAAACAAGTTCACTTACTGTCTAATACTAAAAAGATTGGGCAGAAATAAATAAGTCACTTATTAGATCTAAAACCTCTCTAAGTTATATGGCCCTTTCAGAAAAAGACTTCCAAACTAAATTCACCTCTTCTTCACCCATGTTACATTCCTAGTCCTCCTTACCTTCTGACACCTTCCTTCCCAGTTCCACCTCTAAAGGATCACTTTAAAACAAGATGGTAAACATATTGAGCCTAGACCTAACCATGGCAACCAGGGCTCGCACTTACTTACTTACTTTTATTTTCCAAGATGGCGGCACGTACAGTCGCAGCAGCCCTATGCTTTCTTTCTTGGTGCTTGTTTCTGTATTTTTTGTGTTCATATGTATGTTCTCCAAGAACACCAGCCTCTCCTTGGATTGTTGTCAGCCCAGGCAACAGATGAATGTGGAGAAGACACAGGAAGCAAAAGCGTGACTGCTGGCCCAGCCTACATGCTAGGCTAAGGAAACATCCTCACAAACCACCTATTCCCAGAATATTTTCGGAGGCTCTGAGTAAAAATTTACCTAAACAGCAGAGGCCTCCAAAGCAGACACCCAAGCAACTGCAAACTCAATACACCACACAAACAACACATAAACAACAAAATCAGTGTGCAAAGCAGTCACTGCCCTTAAGGCCAAATACAACACCAAACATACTTGTCATAGGTGACTCCATAGTCAGACACACTGACGTCCCGCTCACCAGGCTGAGTAAGGAGAAGGTCACAGTAAGCTGCCTGTCGGGCGCTAGAATCCGCCACATAACGCAAGCACTCAGGTCTCTCAACAGCAGGTACAAGTACGACTCAGTCATTGTCCACGCTGGTGTCAACGACCTGAGACGTACCTCCTTGGACTACATGAAAAGAGACATTGAGGAGCTCTCTGATTATGTAGCCCAGGCAGGTATGACCCTGACCTTGAGCAGTATCCTGCCTTCACCTAGAATGATGCCACAATACAGTGATAAGATGATCAGCTTTAATAATTGGCTTAAATTCTGGTGTCATTCAAAGGGGATCAATGTCTGTCTGCCTGGGATGACATGCTGGACAAGCCACGCTGCTTCAAGGGACGGCTTGCACCTGTCACCCCTAGGCTTCCGGATATTGGCAAAGGCTCTTGCCACCCCATAGTGCCTTTTTAGGCAAGGCTCAAATTCTAAACCTACCACCCTAGAACACAAAAAGTAAAAAACTAAGGGTAATGCTGCTCAATGCCAGAAGTCTCAATCTCAAGATGCACGCACTCGAGGCCCTTCTCAGTATGGAGAACATCGATGTCTGTGCTGTGACAGAAACCTGGTTCAAGGCTCCTGGGAGCACCCCAGCACTATCAGGTTTCACCTCATATCATGCGTTCCGGCCCCAAAATCCGGACAACACCAAGAAAGGAGGGGGGGGGTCCATATTCATAAAGGACACCCACACCTCAAGGTTGGTGGCAACGCACAATGCATCGGAGACCATCCAGGTGCAATTAACCATAGGCAAGACTGCTCTGCAATTTGTAGCATGTTACAGGCCACCCTCTCAAACTCAGGAACCTCACATGGCCTTCCTGAAAACATTGGAGGGGATAAATGTATCTCCAAACACCATCATACTAGGTGACTTCAACTACCCTAATATAGACTGGGAACACTACTCAAGCCCAAACACTCTAGCCCAAAGGTTCCTGGAGTTCATAAACTCAAATGCCATGGAACAACTAGTCACCATCCCCACAAGAGGAGAAAACATACTTGATCTCATCATCACGAACATGGGATCACAAAGTTCAACACCGGAAGTATACCCCTCACGGTGAGATCAGATCATAAACTAATCTCGCTGGAGGTCCTCATCCCGCCCCCACCTGAAATAAAAAAGACCACAGTGAAAAACTTCTCAAAAGCCGACTTCACACTTCTAAAAACTAGTGTGGTCTCCTTTAAGGCCCCTGAGCCAGTGGTAAACATTACTCAAACCACTGAATCACTTACAAATGCCTTCTACCAGCACCTACAGGACTGCATGGATCAGGCAATCCCAAACAAAACTAAGACTCTTTGTACCAAAAGTAAGCGTCCAGTCTGGTGGACCCCAGCCATAAACAAGCTCTACAACAAAAGGAGGAAGCTACTACAAGATAGAGCAAAATCCTGGAAAGGTAAGACACCTTTGATCATTATAAGTAAAAAACTAAGAGCTCTCATAAAATCATCCAAGGCAAATTTTGAGAGAAAAATCGCCAAGGACTCAAAAGACAATCATAAGGCCTTCTTTAGCTATGTTAGAAACCTAGGAGGAAACTCCCAGATATGCTCAGAATTAGTTCAAAATGATGTGAAGATTACTGAACCTACACACATTGCCAACATACTGGCTGACAGGTTCAGTGCAAACTTCTCCCCTCCCCAAAAGGAGAGATATCTATACCAGAGGATTGTAGCCCCCAAACATCTCCAACGCCCAGGTGAGAACTGCTCTCCAAAGCAAAACACAGCATCCATGGGACCGGATGGTGTCCCCGGCTGTGTGCTCCATGAACTCAATGAGGAATTAAACCTGCAGTTAGGACAGCTGTTTAATCTTAGCCTCACCTCAGGATACGTACCCAAGGAGTGGCGCACGGCGACTGTGGTCCCACTTCACATGGGCGGTGCCTCCACCGACCCTGGAAATTACCGTCCCATTAGCTTGACAAGCCTTATCTGCAAAGCCATGGAGAGGATCATAATGGAACTCATAAATAAAGACATAGGGAACTTGCAGACTTTGGATCCAACCCAGTTTGGCTTTGTCAAAGGCAGATCATGCCTTTTAAACTTGGTTGACTTTTTCGAGACAGTCACCAAGGCCATTGATGAGGAAAGGCAGTCCATACAGCCTACCTTGACCTGGCAAAGGCCTTCGACACAATACCCCACTCAGGTATCATCGAAAAACTCATCAGCTTGAATGTAAACCCATACATCACAAGATGGGTTGCAAACTGGCTAAGTGACAGAACCCACAGGGTCAGAGTTGCTGGAGCCATGTCAGACTCAAAGCCTGTCACAAGTGGTATCCCACAGGGCTCAGTCCTGGGTCCACTCTTGTTCGGCATCTACTTTTCTGAAGTACAAGCAAGCGCAGGAGGGTTATGGCTGACAAAGTTTGCAGATGACTGCAAACTGGGCCATAGTCGAAAACACATCTGACACAGATATCCTTCAGAAGGGCCTCACAGAAACGGATAACTGGTGCCAGAGCCATGGCCTAAAGTTAAATGCCAAGAAATGCATAGTCATACCCTTCGGGAAAAACAAGGTTACCCCTAGCTACCATATAGGTGGCAATCCACTGAGCACAGAAGAAGTCATTAGGGATCTGGGGACCCAGGTTGACAGTAGCCTTCGCTTGACACTCATGTTGCTAAATTAGTTAGGAAAACCTTCTACATTGCCCACCTGATCATGAAGGATTCACATCTAGATCAAGGAGGTCATCGTCCCCTGTACTCATCACTCATTAGACCTATGATTGAGTACAATGCCCCATTCAGAATGTATCTGACCCGACACCTGCAGCAGCTGGAAAGGCCCCAAAAGTTCCTCACCAAAAGGATAAAGGGTCTTAAAATATGTCTTATGCTGCCCGACTGAAAGAACTCCAGCTCTATTCAGTCTCATACCGCTTGCTCAGAGGTGACCTGTGCCTGACATATAAGGCCATGTCAAACCCTGATTTGATGAATATGCTTCACCTCAACAAATCTAGATCCCTCAGAACCACAAGGGCGGAGACTTAAACCTTGACACGGTTATTAATAGAACGTGCTGGAGGGACAGATTCATCACCCAGAGACTCCCTATGCTGTGGAACAAAATCCCGGTACATGTGAGGCAGAGCACCTCGCTGGCCTTGTTCAAGAGGAATCTTGACCAATGGATGGGAGATCGCAGATATACCCCAGGGATTACTTCAGTGTCACTGCTTGACAGAGGCACAGCAAAATAATAGGCATAGTTTTATTCAAACTAAATGGGTGGCGAAAGCCAAATAACTATGGGCTAGGCTTATAAATGTCCTTGGGCAGATAGCCTAGTATGAACCTATGAACCTATGAACCTATTTCTTGATAATGCCAGATCTATCGCAAACAAACCAGATGAACAGCAGCTGCAGATTTCTGAGAACAAATTTGTAAGAGACTGCTGCATTTTATTATTTACAGAGACGTGGCTACACTTGTGTAGACCAGATGCAGCCATTGAGCTGGCAGGTCACACAGCTTTTTGGTGGGATAGGAGTAAATACTCAGATAAGAGCAGAGGTGGGGACTTTGCATCTATGTGAATAACAGCTGGTGTATGAATGCAATGATTGTAGACAGTTACTGCTATCCTGATCTGAAGTATATGCCAATCAAATGCAGGCCCTTTTATTTACATTGGGAGTTCACTGGTGTTATAGTTACAGCTGTTTACATCCCATCAGATGCTAATGCTTGCACAACTCTAGGTCACCTGTTTGACATCATTAACTTGCAACAAAACATCCATCTTGAAGCTATTCATATCATAGCTGGTGATTTCAGTCAGATGGATTTAAAGTCAGTTCTCCCCAAATTTCATCAACGCATCAAATGTGCAACCAGGGAGGAAAATACACCGGACAAGGTTTACTCAAATATCAAGAATGGCTATAGGGAAAAACAGCTGCCTCATCTAGACCAGTCAGACCATTTGTTCATACCCTTGACTGCAGCACACACTTCTGTTAGGAGAAAAGACCAGATTACTACCAAGATTGTTATAATATGGCCGGAAGGTGCACTCCTGCAGTTACAGGATTGCTTTGAAAGAACTAACGGGGACATTTTCGAGGATCAGGCTCTGGAAGATTACACATCAGTTGTACTCTGCTGCATAAAAACCTGTGTTGACAATGTCACTGTCAACAAGCACATTCAGGTGTACCCTAATCAGAAGCCCTGCATGATGAAAAAGGTCAGATCTCTTCTCAAGCATCGCAATACAGCCTTCAGGTCTGGTAACAGATTCCTATACAGCATAGCTAGAGCCATCAGAGTGTCTAAAGTAGCCTATAAAAGGAAGATAGAGGATCACTTCATCAACAAGGACCCACAATGACTATGGCAAGTTATTCAGCACATCAACAATCATAAAACCAGTAACCGTATGGCTGTTGATGGAGATGCCTCGATGACAGAGGAACTTGGTTATTTCTTCACCCGTTTTGAGGTAGAAACAGTAGAGACAGCCATGTTTAGGTGCCAGCAGATAGGCCACAGCAGTCTCATGCCACCTATACCAGCCTTTTACAACCACACCTTCACAGTACAAGAGCATGATGTAAGACATGTGCTCAAAGAAGTTAATCCAGGAAAGGCTGCCGGCCCTGATGGAGTGATGAGATGAGGGCTGAAAGAATGCCCTGACCAGCTCTGTGGGGTATTCACAAAGATCTTCAATCTGTCTCTTTTCAAATCTGCTATTCCAACTTGTCTGAAGTCAACTATGATCATTCCACTGCCAAAGAAAACTGTCTTCAGAAGTCTCACTGACTACTGTCCAGTGGCACTTACTCCAGTCATCATGAAATGTTTTGAACTGGTTCTTTGACACATTAAGGACAGTCTCCCATTTATCTCGGATACACACCAGCATGCTTACAGAGCAAATAGGTCTACAGAAGATGCCATCTCCGCTGCCTTACACACTGCACTTTGTCATCTTGAGCAGCAGGGGGAGCTGTGTGAGGATGCTGTTTGTAGACTTTAGTTCAGATTTTATCACAGTTATCCCGGATAGACTGGTCACTAAACTAACTGCTCTAAGACTTTCAGAACCTACCTGCCATTATGTCCTCAGATAGTTAGACTAGGCTCATACCTCTCCTCCACTCTCAGGCTAAGCACTGGTGTCTCACAAGGCTGTGTGCTGAGCCCATTCTGTATACCATTTACACCCACGACTGTGTCCACACACATTCTACTAATACCATCATTAAGTTTGCAGACTACATCACAGTGTTTGGACTTATTTTAAGAGGAGAGACAGTATATACAGATGAAGTTCAAAGGCTGGCTGCATGGTGTATTGAGAACAACCTTGCCCTGAACTCTGCCAAAACAAAAAAACTCATAATAGATTTCCAGAGGCACAACGCAGATCATAAACCAACATGCATCAATGCAGACAGTATGGAAAGTATTCCTGCCTTCACATTTCTAGGAATACATGTGGTAGAAGATCTCTTTTGGTCCATAAACACCACAGAGAGACAGTCATGAAGGCACAGCAGAGACTCTATTTCTTATGGATCCTCAGGAAAAATAGCCTGCTGGATAAACTATGGGTGTCTTTTTACCACTATTTTATTGAAGTGTGCTGACATACTGCATTTCCATGTGGTATGCCAACAGCTCAGTGGCAGACTGGAAGATCATTAACTCTGCCCAGAAAATCATTGGCTGCTCAGTGCTCTCTTTGGAGGAACTCTTCAGCTCTCGCTGTCTCAGCAGGGCAACCAACATCTTGAAAGACCCTTTTCCCCCTGGACATCGCCTGTTTGAGCTGCTGC